>NW_015505332.1:2526230-2527129 GCF_001515645.1 Sinocyclocheilus grahami
CTCTCTTCCACCTTCAATACCACGACTGAGGTGCCCTTGAGCAAGGCACCGAACCCCCAACTGCTCCCCGGGCGCCGCAGCATAAATGGCTGCCCACTGCTCCGGGTGTGTGTTCACTGCTGTGTGTGTGCACTTTGGATGGGACAGGTATCTTAAAAAAGCTGCATCATTTAAAATGGGTTAAATTAATTTAAATAATGTAAAATGGGTTGCAGACTGAAGGCAAAATATTATAGAGAATGGATGGGCTCTTCTGACATCCAAAACACCCTCGCAACTGCATAGAAACACAAAAAATACCACCTTAGCAACACCCTGGCAACCACTCACAATACCCTCACATTGTGGCGATGACATTTTCATGAGCAAGCACCACTCTTTTTCTTCATAAAATGTAAAAATCTAGTTTTCTTTGACAGCAGATGTGATATCATTTGCTACTCTGCTTGCCCTGTTTGCCAGTCATTCACAGCTGTTGTATTAAGCATCATTAATATTTTATATGTCCTCTATTTTGTTTTATTTGTCTGTATTTTAAAATGACCTGATGTGCCCAGGTGAGTTATCTGAGGTTCCAAATCAGAGGAAAGCAGAGATCCATCTGTTCATGACAGACCCCAAATAAGGCAGCATGTATTAATACATAATGGAGGAGCTCTTCATGACATTACCAGCAGACAAACAGGTCCTTGATCTGAAAGAGCACCATCCAATTTAAATATTAGTTGTTAGTGACCAAGACTACTAGCCTACTAGAAGCAACTTTATAAAGCCTGTGTATATAATACACGCCATAAAGTGGTGGCCTAATGGTTAAAGAGTCGGACTCGTAACTCAAAGGTTGCGGGTTCGAGTCTCGTACCGGCAGGGATTGTAGGTGGGGGGAGTGAATGTACAGC
>NW_015505332.1:2527196-2528312 GCF_001515645.1 Sinocyclocheilus grahami
CAGCATAAATGGCTGCCCACTGCTCCGGGTGTGTGTTCACGGTGTGTGTGTTCCCTGCTGTGTGTGTGCACTTTGGATGGGTAAATGCAGAGCACTATACTTGGCCACATGTCACTTCACTTTCACTTTCACACTTTCATTATTGTAGGTCCTCTATGCCCCGCCTCTCTCAAACGCTTCTTGAAATCGCATCATATATGACCCCTTTAAAACATATAAAACTAGTAAACAGTTATTTTAAATCGTAATAATATTTCACAGGTTTTACCATATTTTCGATCAAATAAACGTATCCTTGGTCAGAATAAGAGACTCTCAGCAGCCCCACTCTTTTGAATAGTAGTGTGTGCTACAGAGCGAGGTTTGGATGTAGAATATCCTCTTGATATTGTCAATAGTAGAGAAATGTCTTCACATGATATGGGGCAAGTTGTCACAACAGGAACCTGCTGCTTATTGATTAATCATCCCAAAATAGGCTTTTGTTTCAGACCTGTGATAAAATAATGACTCTTACATTTATTAAACACTCACCCATCTTTCATCATTTAGACACACAAGCAGTGATATTATAATGCACGTCCAACAAATCTGTTGTGTCTGATACTCCAGGCTTCAGATCAAGCTGCAAAGAAAAAAGTAAAGAAGAAAACGAAGGCAAAAGCAGAAGACGAGGAGACGAGTCAGAATACAGATGAAACGTAGGAGCTGTTCTATCCTCATTTATTGTAGTCTGTACGTGTATAAACCTCTAATCGCTCATATCATATCTTCTCTTTCAGGCTTATTTCAATTGAAGAAGAAACTCTGAGCAGTAACCTCATGCGAACAGGTAAAGCTTTCATGAAAGCGTGAGTTTTATCCACAGATGAAGAGAAGTTCATCCTGTAAGAATGATTTCTGAAAAATCATGTGACACTGAAGACTGGAGTAGTAATGCTGAAAATTCAACTTCACGTCACAGAAATAAATTATATTTTAAAGGTGCAATGTGTAATATTTACATCGATCTATTGACAGAAATGCAATATAATATACACAACTATGTTTTCAGAGGTGTATAAAGACCTTACTTAATGAACCGTTATGTTTTTATTACCTTAGATTGAGCAATTT
>NW_015505332.1:2528347-2533732 GCF_001515645.1 Sinocyclocheilus grahami
TTTTAAGTGTATGAATCATACCCCCCCCCCCACCCCCCAAAAAAAATTATAAAATAAAAATAAATATAAAAATATTTATACCCCTAGGTTGTATTTTTAGATACATTGCAATACAATTCTAATACTCATTTTTTTTCATTACAGATACCTCAAAAGATCTATCTGCTTGGTTCAATCTGTTTGCTGACCTGGATCCGCTGTCAAACCCGGACGCGATCGGCCGAACCGATGAAGAACAGGAGCTCCTAAACGCTTAATCTGATTTGTTACAGATGCACTTTACGCTCTTGTCGCACAATCAACAGTTCATGAGAGAGGCCTACAGACGCCTGTCCTGGACAGATATCAGCACTGATTTCTTTATGCCATAGCAGTTAACCTTAATTATTTCATTAAGAAATATTTGCTGCCAAAGGAAACTAATAATAATCACTCTGGCCTTGATTCCTTTTCCATTTGCTAGTATTGTCAAGGCAATTTGATTTGCCATAACATTGTGGATTTTCTTGTATTACATACACACATATAGTATTTATGATGGTGGATTTTTACTTCCAGAACCTGACTATTGTGCTCTTATTTTTGTCATGAATACCAATAAAACATTGGTAAACAATTTAGTCAAACCAGGTCGTATGAAATAAGTGTTTATGTATATGTTGGTTAACTGTAGGCTATTTCTTAGTGCTGATTATGTGTTTGTGTCCCTGAAAACTGATTCCCATGTACTACAAATTACCTTTCACCATACATATTAAACTGCAAACATGCAAGTGCAATAAAATGTAATATAACTTTGTAAATGTGATTCCACATAACACAATACACAGTGGGACCAAAAGGCCTTACTGAAGTCAGTTCATATCAGTGCTTTACTAGACTAAGTAAAATATGCATCACCATAAATCATATCCCACTAAACTAAATAATGGCATATAATTTTCTGTATTTTTTTAGTTGTACTCGTGTGTTTCTAATACCAATGTAACCCTGAATGGCATGAAATTAATAAAAGCAGCTTCATTTTACCCAATAGTGTGACTATACCTTTCATTTTTTACAATACACAAAATATAAAAATTTTTACAAATATAAAAATATACAATTATTTTAATAACAG
The DNA here is from genome assembly GCF_001515645.1 of Sinocyclocheilus grahami. Lineage (NCBI taxonomy): Eukaryota > Metazoa > Chordata > Actinopteri > Cypriniformes > Cyprinidae > Sinocyclocheilus > Sinocyclocheilus grahami. Next base: position 2,529,468 of record NW_015505332.1, read on the forward strand.
CAAATATTAATAAAATTAAAGTATATGCAATACTGTAAATATAAACACATTTGCAAATATTGCATATTAGTATTTCGGCTAAAAATGGTTCTTTGTGATATAACTATTAATATAACTATTATTAGTACTATATTAAAAAAGTAAACAAAAATTATATTAATAGTATATGCTACTATATATGTCACTATTAATACAACTATTATTATATCACTACTAAAAAGTCAACAAAAATGCTACTAATAGTATATGCCATTTTATAAATATTTATGTGATTGATTTATATATACATATATAATATAAATTCAAAATATCTTTTATATATATATATATATATATATATATATATACACACACACATATATTTAAATATATAATTTAATATATTGTGATATTTATATATGCATAATATATATAAATCAAATAGCTAATTAGCAAATACCTAATAAAATGAAAGTACATGTAATATTACTGTAAATATACACACCTTTTTAAAAATAACAAATGACTGGAAAAGTCATGATATTGTCTACAAAAAACATGATGCTTTAAACTGAGTGCTAAACTGCTATCTAAACTGAGCTCAAGCTGTTTTACCTGCAAACGTCAAGCAAAACCTTGTACCAGCAAACACAAAAACCAAAGCGTGCTCTCTGGATGTGCACAGCAAAAATCCAGGAGGAGTATTTTACAAATATGGTTTTAAAAAGCAGAAAGCAAGGCAGAGAACGCAGTCAATGGTACTTACATGAGATCTTCAAACACTTTGACTTTCTCGCAGCCCTCAGGAGGCTCACGTTTAAACGTGTAACTGTTGTTGGGTTTGGGAGAGCTGGAAAACTGAGGCAGAGGTGAACCACACCTGTAATCTGAGAGGACGAATCGAGCATTAGTTTAAGCAAATCTTCCCTTATAAACATACTGTGAAAACAGCACAGCACAGTGATGGTGTCAGAGGGCAGCACCGTGGGACTGGTACTGAACGAGCGCTACCTTTCTCAGCGTGGGCGGCAGGAGAGCAGCAGTAACAGGGACTGCAGGAGATGTGTGCGTGATCATGAAGAGGAGGAACAGGAGCGCGGCCGCCGTCCCGCACCTCCAAAGCCTGAACCAGGAGGACAAACACAAAAATAATTACAAAAAGTGTTACGAAGTTGAAATGATTCACTGAAACCTGTGTGTGTTTGTACCTTCTCCTCCTCTCTCCCCCAGTCTTCACAGATGAAGACGTTCTCCAGCTCCTGGTTAACACAGTCACTATAGCTGGGCATTCGACAAATGACGGGTCTGGAACGGACCATATCAGATGAAGAAGCAGAGAGCCGCTTTGGCTGGAAAACAAAAAGCAGCAGTAATCTGATTAATGTCAAAATCTGAATTTATCAAATCTATATATATAGGTTAATCTCACACAAATTTTACTCCAAAAGATAAAAAGAAGCTTGTTTTTTAGGATCATTATGGTTTTTCATATTGGATGTTTTGCATACATTATAATTTTCTGCATTATATAAAATATATATATATACATCAGAGGTGCCCAAAGCTACTAATACGTAGGACCAAAAATTAAAACTGATCAAGGGGCCATAAACCAAAAATGTTGTAGCATATGTTGCATTATATCTACCTATATATTGCATTATATTATATATTATAATATATTTAAATGTTTAAATAAACAAATATAAATAAAATATATATTTTAATTATTTTAAATTTAAAAATTTTCTACATTTTAATGGAAAAATTAAACACAAAAATGTTAAAACTAAAATATAAATTAAAAATGAAGATATGCTTCAATGGTATGTTTTTTCCAACTTTTTTCTTTTCTTGTCTTTTATGATATATATTGTGGGCCAAATCAAAGCAGCTCTTGTGTGTGTGTGTGTGTTTTTTTTTATAGAATTTAAATAAATAAATAAAACTTTTAAAAAATTGACATTTATCTGATGTCGTTTTAAATACAAATCAATTAAATACAAATATGACTTTTTTAAAGAAATTAATAGTAAAGATTTTTATAATGTAACAAAATATTTATTTCAAATGAATTACATTTTGTTTTAATAAAATCATTTTTAATAGAATAGATTTTTTTTATAGAATTTAAAAATTGTACATTTATCAGATGACTTTCTGATGACAAATCGTTTAAATATTTGGGGTCAATATAATTTTTTTTAAAGAAATTAATAGTAAAGATATTTATAATGTAACAAAAAAATATATATTTCAAGTAAATGTTGTTCCTTTGAATGTCATCACAGGAATAAAATACATTTTATATATATTCAAAAAGAAAACTATTTTAATATGTAATATTTCACAATAATTCTTACCACATTTTTGATTAAAATAATTGCAGCCATACAAATATATCATACAAATATGTATGTATGTATGCATGTATGTATACACACACACACATTTGTGATATTGATATATTTGTGATATTTATATACGTATATATAAAATGTTTACAATTTACAAAATATACAATTTTAAAAAAAATATGCAATTTTTATAACAGAAAATATTAATAAAATTTAAGTATATGCAATACTGTAAATATAAACACATTTGCAAATATTGCAAATTAGTATTTTGGCTAAAAATTATTCTTTGTGATAAAACTATTAATATAACTATTATTAGTACTATTATAACTATTAAAAAAGTAAACAAAAATTATATTAATAATATATTCTATTATATATGTCACTATTAATACAACTATTATTATATCACTACTAAAAAGTAAACAAAAATGCTACTAATAGTATATGCCATTTTATAAATATTTATGTGATTGATTTATATATACACATATATCATATAAATAAAAATATATATTATATAAATATATATATATATATATACACACATATATATATTTAAATATGGTGAGCATATGAGACTTCTTTCAAAATCATTTTAAAAATGATTGTGAATGAATGAATGTTTGAAAATGAATGTTTCTGATTGCAAAACCCCAAAATTCGGAAGATGAAGTATAACACTAGCAAGTCGATGTACAGTACCTGGGCCGGATTCAGATGCATCACTTCTTCTTTCTCCTTGATACTGCGGCTGCCCTGCAAACTGCGCTGGAGCTGCTGACGGAGTTTTGCAATCTGGAAATCACATTTTTACCATCAGCAAAAGATGGACGGAAGAAACAAACAGTGACACAAAATCTAAGCTCAAGCCCTACAGCCCTACACCAGATGACTGCTGTATACTAGATGGCATGACCTACAATTAACCAAATATAACAGCTGTATCTAATCTCACAGGTTTCACCAAACAATGCTCAATAGATGTTTATATTGCCACAGCTTGGGATTCCCAAACTGACATTGCAAGTGCACAAGAGCCAATAATGGCAAGTCAAGACATAATGTGTGGGTATGTTTGAGGATCATTATGGGAAAAGAGGCCAATTATACGCCCAGAGTATGTCTATAAACACATTACCACCCATCACTTGAAATACTTTCATGTCGCACCTCTATGAGATGGTCAGCACTGCCCCATGATGCTGAGCGTTTGTGCACGTTAACCTCTCCTTCATCCTCAGTCCAAAATCCAGGAGTCTGCAATAAACATGGTAAAAACATGGTTAAAACACATTCACCATGCAAATACTGACTATAGCTTGTTATGGCTTATACAGAATATATTCTTGAAGTCATGTGACCTACATATGTGAATTTTTCGTAAAACAACAACAGGATATTTGTGGTTGGCAAACAGCATGTGTGTCGCTTTGACCGAAACCACAACACAATGATGAACAAACACCCAGAGCTACAGACAGCCACAGAAGATGGACACTATGCACCACAAATAAGTGCATCTTTTTCCAGATACTGGTTTTCGGTTGAACCTGCACGTGTCATGTTGCAACTTGAACTTCCAGGCTGTCTTGAATGTCTTCTGTTTTGTGGTATGCCAGCTGATAAACGTCTGAGAAAGCTAAGGTGAAGGGTGGAGGAATATTTCGAAATGTTTCAACTGTTTTAGTACATGGAATAAGAGACAATAATAAAATACTTTCACTTTATGGATTAAAAAAAAAATAGAAGAAAGCAAGTCATACTGGTTTGTAACGATATAAACCTTGTGGAAAAAGAAGTACAGTACACCTTTGTATATTTTTAATAAGAATAAACTAAAATATACTTCAATGTAATTTCTATTGCAATGTCATGTATTTCATATGTATATATATATATATATATATATATATATATATATAT
>NW_015505332.1:2533770-2535435 GCF_001515645.1 Sinocyclocheilus grahami
TTCAGGGGAGGCGAGTGGTCTCAGCGGAGCTAAACCACCGAGCGCTCAAAGACTTCATGATACTAATGAATAAAGGAAACAAAACCCAGTAAGAATAAACCTCAATGCACACAGATGACCATTTCGACCAGTCAGAAACAGCTCAGCTAACGAGCAAAACTGGCCTTCAGTATACACTGTCTGGCTCCAAATCAAATGTACTTACTTACTTAATAGACATTTCTGGTCTTATTGTAAATTATTTACTGGTGCACATTGTTGTAGATATTACAAAAATAAGTTTATTTATTAGTGCATGTTATTTTAGATACTAAAAAAAAGACATTTATTGCTGCACGTTATTTTAGATATAAAAAAAAAGACATTTATTCATTGGTGCACATTATTTTAGATATTAAGAAAAAGTCTTTAATCAAAAATGTAATAATTTGCATCACCTCTGCAGCGAATAACATTACTTTTTTCAAACTTTTTTTTACTTTTCCTTTCTGTGTACCATCAAATATTAAATGCCTCTATAAATCAATATATTTTAAATATATTTTCCACAATATTTAATTTTTCACAATTAATATTTAAAATTCTATAATGCAAATATCTTTAAAAAATGTTTAAGAAATGTATAATATGTATATACACACATAAATCCTTTTCCCCTCTCCATTATAAATCAATACCTGATTGATAAAAATGAACTTATTTAATACCCTATTTAACTTGGAAAAACATCAGATTATGGAAGTGAAATTTGTTGTGAACGCCATTTCATGCTGATTCAATGTGTGTGAATTACCTGAATTACAATGTCATTACAATACAAAATGAAACGGCAAACTAAGTTTCATTTATTTTAAAGAAAGAAGCAAATAAGCAAACTTTTCAATCTGGATGATTAAAAAAAAAACTATGTTTTAAGTGATAAAACAACAGAAATGAAACTCAAAATTGGTCACTTTGGTCATTTTGTGTTTGTGAAATACTAGCATTACATTAGTATTAGTAAGTCACTCAGCAAAAATGATGACATTATATTATATTATATATTTGTAAGTCACTATGTAAATATATTAACTGAAATGAACTAATTGACTACAAATGAGTGTTCTCACATGAAAGTTACGCTCTGAGGACACACAAGAAGGAAATGAAACAAAGTGAAACAGCTCACAGTGAACCCACATGCATGTACACACATGCACCAACAGCTGAAACTCAAAACAACTCGCTTGCATGCAGCCCACAGAGCGATTCCTGTGAGAGTTTACTCTCTGCTCCAGCTCTGCAAACACAAATGTCAAAGCCTATGCAAAAGAGCCAACAAAACGGCACTGTCGGTTTACCCTCTGCTCATTGTTTTACACCATTGTACCGAAAGAAAACAACTCAGCAAGTGACACTCATTATCAGACGTGTCGCAGCACGGCCGGTTACAGTTCAGGCCTCGAACACTGAAGCGGTCTGAATGATAACCATCAACTCTGAAACATTTTCAGCCCAGTACAATTTTTTTATACAAAATAAAGCTTACTTCTCCCTGCTGTTATAAAGTGATTCTCTGATGGGATCCTGGTTGGCTTAGTGGTTTGCTTCATGTTTGCAGCATGTGATGATGATGATGATGAAGGACTTCTGCTGTGTCTTGAAGAGGAGAATGAAGCTGATCTC
>NW_015505332.1:2536844-2537385 GCF_001515645.1 Sinocyclocheilus grahami
ACACACACACACACACACACACACACACACAGTTGCAGTCTTTATCTCAAGGTCTTGAGATCTCTGATGACCACAGAAATGGACTGGATCGGGGTCTTAAGGGGCCTAATCTTGGTCTGGATCTGGGTCTTAGTGGGTCTAGGTATGGTTTGGGTGCCATCTCTAACTTTGATATAATACAATGGCTTTAAATCATTCCTTATTTTCTTTGTACAGGATCTGACAACTCTGCCAAACTGTTGACTGTAAGTGAATCTGTATTAAATGACACTGGGCTTACACAAAAATGACTTAAGGCTATAATAAACAACGTTGGGGGAAATCAGTGATTTAATCCCAAATGCAGGTAACAGATTCTACTCCGACCATAAAATATCTATAAAACCTGAGGAGGAAAAGTGTATTCAATAAATATCCAATGTGGAAGATGCAGTTAAATCAAGCTCACGTTAAATATGAGTTATATGCCTATGCAAATTAAGAACAAACTCAATAGCTGAAATACAAAAGAGGTTAAAACTACAAATACATTATAAAAATA
>NW_015505332.1:2537395-2539365 GCF_001515645.1 Sinocyclocheilus grahami
CCAATTAGGTACTGCTCAGGCAGCTTGTCCAATGAGGGCGGCTGTTGACTGGCTGATCGAGCTTGTGAGAAAAGAAGAGGCGTTTTGGATTATGTAAGCAGTGGACAGTGATATGAGACATTACTGCACTGCAGTGACAGAGAGGAAGTTGGTGGGTGTCACTGGAAACTGATGAGCTTTTGCCTGCACTGTCATAATGGTACTGAAACAGAACAAGAACAGATTGTATTTATGATGGAATGGAAGTAACAGAAACTTGATGTTTACATTATCTGAAAATTTGACTAGTGTTTGACCATGCAAAACATACTTGCTTACAGGCCTAATTCAAGTCTGATGATAGTCTGATCTCTAGATGTGGCTCAGGTTCCTCTGTCAGTGTAAATATAATAATAATAATACTAATTTTATATATATATATATATATATATATATATATATATATATACACATATATATACTGTATATATATACACATACACACATATTATATATATATGATTAATACATTTTATAAATACAACCATAAATTAATATAATATAGGCTATTTGTATAATACAAGCATGACAATTTAAACATATATATTATAAATAGAAAATTATTTCTAAACATTGTCATGCATATATTACATTTTGTGTGTGTGTCTGTGTGTGTATTATATTAAATTACATTATACATATATATAATAAATTTTATAAATAGAACAATACATTAATCTAATATAATAACACAATATAATGATAACACTCAGACTTTTGTTTTGATTAAACATGTTCATGCATATATTACATTATATATATATAAAATGAAATGAATGAATGAAAATGTACACACACACACACACACACATATTATAAATAGCAAATAATTTATAAAAATTGTCATATATATATACACACATATACATATATGTCAGTGAGTTTTTACATAGAATTAGCAAAGCAGCATGTAAAAATATTGTAGTACTATACAACAATGAAGGAATATAATAACAGTAACTCACTTATGTGCATTCTTTAGTCATCATTTTTCGAAGTAGTTAATAGTAAATTTTTGTAGAAAAGGTACATTGTCATCTTGCTCAAAACAAAGTGACTTGAACACAACTGACGTCGTAATTACGACTTCCCAAATTGTAAAACAAACATCTCAGGAGGATTTGAACGCACCTTGGAAAAAAATAAAAAATTAAATTTTGTAATATTTTAAAATAATACAAAATATAAGAAGGTTTGGCACACTGATCAAAAAAGAAATCAACAAACAGAAGGGTCAAAACTGAAGTCACTTCCAGTTCATCTATCACACTCGAAATGGAAGGTCAAGTTGGAAGCATTGCATTGTGGGATACAGTATTCCTCTAAATGTTGACTAATTTTATTAAAATAGCATAAAAGCTATAGCATAAAATTGCACAGCTGTGTAGGAAATCAACTGACTGGGACATTGGTCGATTATGCAGCTTAGCGTCATTATTATGAGATATAAATGTCAAATGCCACTATTGACCAATCAGAATCAAGTCCAGGGAGCAGTGCAATACAAAGAAAATATATGATAGTTCACAAAATGGTTCATAAAGTGGTCTGTGGTTCATACACTATGAGCATTTTGTATCATTCTGAAATACACAGAATTTATGGTTGGATGACAGAATGTATGGTTCTTTCTTACAAAGAAAGAAAACGAAAGAAAGAAAGACTTACATGGACATAAAACGAAACAACTCAATTAACTAATGTTCTATCCATTTCCATCCAAATTCTCCCAGGGAAGACTGTTGTCATGGGTTCCCTCAGGAATTTCTTTTTTTGTTCTACACCATAAATTACAGCCATAGCTCAAAAGTGAATTGGATGCATGACTGCAATTTAATTTGCAGAGCAAAATGTGAAAGTCTCAAGTAATGTTAACCACAGATCATATTTTACCATATTTTACTCATGAATTCCCCCCCCCCCCCCCCCTT
>NW_015505332.1:2541997-2567732 GCF_001515645.1 Sinocyclocheilus grahami
GCTGTTCTGACTCACAGACTGTAAGTTTTTATATTTAAAGAATTTGCCACTGACGATTCAAACGCGAGTTTTGAGCAGTGTAGAGTAGCGCTTGTTGTTTGTCGTTTCTCCGATCACAAATGCAGACATGCGTTTGCAATGCAACGCGTAAAAAGACAGGTATAAGTCATTATAATCCGTAATTATGTCCCCACTGGATGCAACAAATGCCTTGTTTATAATGGGTTTTAATGTTTTTGTCTTGTCGCTCCGGCCGGACAGGGCATCACAATATGGTAAGGGGCGTAACGTTTCCGTCACACACTTGAGGTATTCGGCCAATCACAACGCACTGGATAGCTGGCCAATCAGCGCACACCTCGCTTTTCAGAAAGGCGGGGCATAGAGGAGAAACAATAATGTACAGTATGTGGAAAATAATGTGTTTTTTGAACCTTAAACCGCATAAACACATTTCATTACACCAAATAATGTTCTTTTTAGCAACAACATATGACCCCTTTAAATCTTCATTTCTGCTACTTTGTCATAGTTCATTAAACTGAAAATCTGTATTGATCTAATTGAAGCAAACAAAACATCTCATTATTTAGTTGCATAAAGAAAAGAAAATACTGCATTCAAAACTCCTTCAAATTTTTTTTTAATAACATTAGTCATTGATAGAAGTTCTTTTTGCTTTTCAAAAAATAAAGACACAATCATTTAAATAGTTAGATTGTTAAATTCTTGCATTGATTGTGCAATAAATTAAGGTAAGCATTACAAAGCAGCATTACCTTTGGATCCAAAAAATGCAATACTTAGCCAGAACTAATGTTAAACCTACACATCTTAAACAACAAAAATCACTTTGTGTTATTTGTTAAAAGCAAATTTTAAAACAAATTGAATAGACACTTTACTACTTTCCAGTGTAGATCATTTGACCTGTATTGTAGATCTCTGACAAATAAAATTTTCAACAGCTGACTGAGGTTCAGCGTGGTATGGAGTAATACGCAATAAATACAGAATAATAAAACAATATAAATCGCTAAACTCAAAGGCAAGTAGTGGAAGTAGTTATGGACCGTGTGAAAGCACTTTCTAAGATATAAACAAATTATTCCTTACATGCATTCAAACTCCTCAGGTTAAACTGTTGTGGTATCTCTTTCCCTGTCTCTAAAGTTGGTACTGAAATTGTTTTATTCCTAGAATCTCCTGCTGCTGGACCACAAATGTATAGGTCAGACATTCACATAGATTGTCTCTCGAGAAGGTCAGATGTCTGAGAGAACACAACTGCCCGTGGGTGGGTGAGTGAGTTAATCATGGGTAACATAATCCTAACAATTTAACTGCTTTAGTTCCTGTCAATAGAGCACCTGTCGTCAACTTCAATACCAGTGAGGTGTGCAGATCACTTCAGAAAAGACAGATGTGCTCGTCTTTAACTTCTGAAACTATGAGAACTTTGCCATTATCACTTACAGTACTAATGTTGGTAGCTGGTTACAGTAGTCAACATTTGAAGTGGATCAAAAAAGTGAATCAAAGTTGTCCTAAGACAAGAACGAATTTGGTTTTAGGACAACTTTGATGAAAGGTTATGATCCACTTCACATGTTGACTACTGTAGTAATGTGGGCCTTTATACACTATCAGAAGGCACCAGGTTGCCTGTGGTGTCCAGCTGCATGCATTTACAGGTGCAGGCCGAAACTGGGCACTCACTGTGGTCTCTGAAAGAAAAGACAATATAATTGCACTTAAAATGTTATAGTTAATACTATAAACTACAGTTCAAAAGATTGGGGTTGGAAAGCTTTTGAAAGACATCTTTGTTCATCAAGGCTGCATTTATTTGGTCAAAAATACAGTAAAAACAGTAATATTGTGAAATATTATTACAATTTATAATAACTGTTTTCTATTCAAATTTATTTTAAAATGTAATTTATTCTTGTCATCAAAGCTGAATTTTCAGCATCATTACTCCAGTCTTCAGTGTCACATGATCCTTCAGAAATCATTCTAATATGCTGATTTGCTGCTCAAGAAACGAATATTTTGCGTAATATTTTTTTGGAAATTGCGATACCTTTTTTTTCAACATGCTTTCATAAATAGAAGGTTCAAAAGAAGTTATTTGAAATAGAAATCTTTTGTAACATTATAAATGTCTTTACGGTCACTTTTGATCAATTGAATGCATCCGTTTTAAATAAAATTATTAACTTTAAAAAAAAAAACTTGGATTTATAAGATCATCAAATAAATGGCACAATATGGGTGAATATGACTCCTACCTAAACCAGCTGAGCATGTGACCCGCGTGACCACCGTGCCGGCAGTTGTGGCACCAGGTGAACCAGTTATTGAACTGTGCGAGTTTTTTGTCTCGTGTGAGATCAGCTTTCTCATCTGCTTTTCCTGTGCCTGATAAGACGGACGAGACGAGTGAACTGAATATGTTTACATTATGGTATCATAATTGAAGAAGAACTTTAAATGATCCGTCTGTTACCTGGGCAGCTGGACACAGGAGTGCCCATGTTCATTAAGCAGAGGGCACAGCGTGGAAGTGGTTTACGACAGCCAGGGCAACTGGTGACCTTTGACTTGGTGGGTGAACCGCTGACCCCGTACTGACTGAATCCACGGCCCTGATGAGGTATCGCTGAGCAGCTGTATGATATAGACTTTCCACAGAAGTTACAGCTCACAAACACCTGCACAGAACATATGTAAAGGAATCAGAATAAATAAGAAAAATAATAGAAGAACAACATAAAAACAAAATGTAAGTATGGTACAAAGAATTATATAAATTCATGACACATATTAACTAAATATCAAAGCTAGGGATGCACCGATAAATATAAACAATATTATAAATCACTAAAAGTTTTAATTAAAAAACCCTCACCTTTTCCAATCTAGAATGTTTTTGAATCATAGTAAAATAATATATATGTATATAAATTAGAAATAGCCAACATAAAATGTAAGATTAGGTATGTTATCAAAAATTATATTAATTAATGATATATTAACTAAATATCCAAGCTACGGATGCATAAAATTTCAATCAATATACAATATTACATTACAGTTACAGTATTTGCAATATAAAAAAAACTTGCTTGTATGTATGTATGTATGTATGTATGTATGTATGTATGTATGTAATCAATCAATCAATCAATCAATCTATCTATCTATCTATCTATCTATCTCTTCAGTGTCACATGATCCTTCAGAAATCATTCTAATATGCTGATTTGCTGCTCAAGAAACGAATATTTTGCGTAATATTTTTTTGGAAATTGCGATACCTTTTTTTTCAACATGCTTTCATAAATAGAAGGTTCAAAAGAAGTTATTTGAAATAGAAATCTTTTGTAACATTATAAATGTCTTTACGGTCACTTTTGATCAATTGAATGCATCCGTTTTAAATAAAATTATTAACTTAAAAAAAAAAAAAAACTTGGATTTATAAGATCATCAAATAAATGGCACAATATGGGTGAATATGACTCCTACCTAAACCAGCTGAGCATGTGACCCGCGTGACCACCGTGCCGGCAGTTGTGGCACCAGGTGAACCAGTTATTGAACTGTGCGAGTTTTTTGTCTCGTGTGAGATCGGCTTTCTCGTCAGCTTTTCCTGTGCCTGATAAGATGGACGAGATGAGTCTCACAGTGAATGGAACATGGTTACATTATGGTATCATATTTTAAGAAGAATTTTAAATGATCCGTCTGTTACCTGGGCAGCTGGACACAGGAGTGCCCATGTTCATTAAGCAGAGGGCACAGCGTGGAAGTGGTTTACGACAGCCAGGGCAACTGGTGACCTTTGACTTGGTGGGTGAACCGCTGACCCCGTACTGACTGAATCCACGGCCCTGATGAGGTATCGCTGAGCAGCTGTATGATATAGACTTTCCACAGAAGTTACAGCTCACAAACACCTGCACAGAACATATGTAAAGGAATCAGAATAAATAAGAAAAATAATAGAAGAACAACATAAAAACAAAATGTAAGTATGGTACAAAGAATTATATAAATTCATGACACATATTAACTAAATATCAAAGCTAGGGATGCACCGATAAATATAAACAATATTATAAATATTTATTTATTTTATATATATTATATATACACACAACATTGCCCAGTCAGATCAATAAATAAAAATCAATAATACGGACCTATACAAATTTGTCAGTTATTATACCAGTCATGCATAATCACGACTTAACAACTGCCAGAAATAAAAACAACTTGATTCTAGCCTGTGCAAGTGGTTTTGAGCTGGGATCCAATTTGCTCCTATGAATGTCAAATTCAGCCCGTTTGTGCCAAAACCTCCATGCGTCCAACAGGTTGCGATAGTTCTCGATCCAGCACTGCACCCGAGGGTCCTTCAGCACCTCTCCTGGGGAGCCCTGCCACCACAAACACCACATAAATCAACATTTAACACACTCATCTGGAAATTGTGAGGTAGACCTCAATCCACATCACTTTTCCTGGTTTAACAACACACAGTCACACTTCTTTTTCTTCTCAGCATTTCTCTTCTCTAGCTTGCTTTCTAGTCTAGTTGTCTAACAAACCTACCATTGTATATTACATATATACATCGGCTAATTGACAAATTGCTTTTGCTCCTTTTTTTCTCATTGGATAAAAGCATCTGCTAAAAGCATAAATGTAAATGTACAACAATTAGATTTGTCCTATCCATCAATCTTAAGAACATCTTAATTTGTTTGCATTTAGCTTTTTATTGCTTTTGTAATATACATTACCATTCAAAACGTCAGGTTAAGATTTCTCTGACAGCAATTCATACTTTTATTCAGCAAGCATGCATTAAATTGATCAAAGGCAACAGTAAAGACAATTATACACTAAAAGTTTTAATTAAAAAACCCTCACCTTTTCCAATCTAGAATGTTTTTGAATCATAGTAAAATAATATATATGTATATAAATTAGAAATAACCAACATAAAATGTAAGATTAGGTATGTTATCAAAAATTATATTAATTAATGATATATTAACTAAATATCCAAGCTACGGATGCATAAAATTTCAATCAATATACAATATTACATTACAGTTACAGTATTTGCAATATAAAAAAAACTTGCTTGTATGTATGTATGTATGTATGTATGTATGTATGTATGTATGTAATCAATCAATCAATCAATCAATCTATCTATCTATCTATCTATCTATCTATCTATCTATCTATCTATCTATCTTTCTCTGACAGCAATTCATACTTTTATTCAGCAAGCATGCATTAAATTGATCAAAGGCAACAGTAAAGACAATTATGTTACAAAAGATTTCAAATAAATGTTTAAACTTTGAACTTTCTATTTATCAAAGAATCCTGAAAAAAGAATCCTATGGTTTTCACAAAAATATGAATGCTTTTCAACATTGGTAATAATAAGACATGTTTTGTGAGCAGCATATCAGCATATTAGATTGATTTCTGAAGGATCATGTGACACTGAATTCTAAATTAATCATGCTGAAAATTCAGCTTTGCATCACAGGAATAAATTACATTTTAAAATATATTCACATACAAAATGGTTATTTTAAATTGTAATAATATTTCACAATATTACTGTCATATTCTCTTTTTTTAACTTTATCATGTGTCACTTACTTTGAGCATGCAGAAACTGGCCGTCTGCACATCTCCGGTTCGGTCTACATGACTCTCCATGAGATCCACTCCGTCTTTCGTCAGTCCTGTCAGCAGGATGCCCTCCAGATTACCAGCCTCCTTCATCTCATTGGTCAGCTTGTCTATGTAACGAGGCAACTTAAGGCAGGAAAAATGACAGTGTATTATATAGTGCACATTGAGACTTGGATAAACTCAGGGGTGAGCGGGTCTTACCTGAGCGTCATTTAGAAACATACATGCAAATGCCACCCTGTCCCTGACAGCCACACGACTCTCATACTAGAAAACACAAAACACACTTTTATTAAAATAATTAACTTCAATATACAGCAACAACAATCGCATATTTTAAATTCGGTGCAATACAGAATATTCTTTTAAGCACAATACTCCGATTCGTTTTTTTTATTAACATACCAAGACGGCATCATAGGCGCCAGGTTCACTGGTGAGGAAGGCAAACATGATACACAGGTACGGCTTCTTCAGCTGGAGTCTGAGAGAGCTGCACATCTCTCTCCACAGGGAGTTTTTCTCATCAGTGTAGCCTGACAGAGCCATGGCCACCACGTTCAGGTTCAGATCACCTGGTCACAACATAAAGGAAACAGAAAACTAGATGCATTTGCACATTTTCAAGATCAAGGTTGTTATAGTTAACTAAAACCAAGAAAAAAACAATTCTGGTACTTAAAATAAAATAAACATTAACTGAAAATAATATACAAATAAAATATAATTCAAAAAGGTTAGACAGACAGACAGACAGACAGACAGACAGACAGACAGATAGACAGATAGATAGATAGATAGATAGATAGATAGATAGATAGATAGATAGATAGATAGATAGATAGATAGATAGATAGATAGATAGATAGATAGGCTGTATAGAACGAGATGACAGACAGACAGACAGACAGACATTGATATTGATATATAGATTGTATATCAATGATACTCTTTTTGTGTTCAAAGGAAGAAAGAACAACATATGCCGTTTGGATGAGTGCAAACAAAACACAATGCAGAGACAAAAACCTTATGGCAGTAGGTGTAAAAAAACACACCCTTTATAAAGATTATAAAAGATTAGATCTGTTTCCCAAAGCCAAAACAAATTATGCTTAAAACCCAAACAACGGGCAATTATGAACGATAAGCAAACAGCTCCATATGCCGTATGCATCTACGGCTTTAGGGCATTTAATATTAAACAGCTATCATTGTGTAACGTAAGCCATGCTTTTGTCATTTTGTCAGTATATAAGGATCACTTTTGATTGCAAACAGGCAGCTGATGGCGTTCAGTGTTTCTTTCTAGCCTGTATTTCACACAGTGCTTCTAACATTCATCCGAGGACAGGACTTCCTGTAAATCCCCTAGAGGAACATGAACATCTATCTCTCTATATGAACAAGCTATTCTAAACTGTTCATGTCATCTCCAATTTAAATAAATAACTCCATAATAGAGACAAATTCTATATCGTTATCAGCCAATAGAGGCATTTTTTTTACACATATCAGGGCTTATTTTCATCAATTCGTACTGTGTTTGTTTATTATGTATCTAGTTATGCATCTGTGTTATATTTTGATACATGTACAGAATTTTTGTGTCAACACTGAAGAAGTAAAAACAGTAGCAAAGTAGCACACAATTATAATATTGGTCATCATATCATTAAAAAAAGGTTTGGCATCAGTTAAAAATATTTTGGACATGGCACTCACATGTCCAGGAAACATTTTTACCCAAATTAAGAGGCAAGAAAAATAGAAATTAATATTTTATATCAGGGTTATTATCATTAATTAAAACAATATAAAATGCTGAAAAATGATTATATATATATAATTACAGCATTTCATTTCATTAGGTTTAAGTTAAATTACTAAAATAACTACAATTAAATTAACTAAAACTAATAAATACAAATAAATAAACACTATGTCATTTATGTCAGATGTTATATAAATATATATTAGATTTTTATTGCATTGCATGTTTTTATTTATTTTTTATTTTTACAGTACAGGAACTGTGGAGGAAAGTGTGGTTAATTGGCATAAAAATAATGCCACTGAGTAAAAAAATCTTTAAGATACGCTTCATTTTTTGCTGCAAAATATAATTCCTTTGACCAGTTCTTGACATGTTTTGTGAGTTTTATAGTCAGTGTCACTGGCTGGACAATGTTCCTCCAGTCCAGTCCTGTACCTTTCTCTGCTGAAGCTCCTTTGTTAAGAATCTGAATGGCCCGTCGGATGTCCAGGTTAAAGAGAGCGACAGCAGCGGCTCTCTCCCACTCGCCCTCCTGCTCCAGAGACTTCAGGAAGGGCTCCACATCGATGTCAGGCCCTCGACTGATCCAACCACACAGCTGCAGAGCCAGACTGCGCTCCTCGCTGTGGTACCGCGGTACATCGGTCTGCCTGTCTGAACCCGACCAGCAGCGCCGTGTCTCTATAGTGCCTGATAGAGAGACATTTCTTTAGAGGGCCTCCAGTGAAAGATACCGTGAGGTTGACTGAGGCATTTAGCAGATATCTATGAGAAATACTTTTGCTCATCTGTACAACAATCATCATTATGTTCACAGAACAGATATTGTGCTGTTTGCACTTACCAGAGCTGGACTTGACGATGTGTTTGATGCCTGAGTAGATGAGCGACTGTTTACTGCTCTGTTGCTTCTGCTCCACATTTTCAGTGTACTGTTTCATAAGTAAAACTTGCATAGGAAATACAGAGCTATCAAACAGAACAATACCATATAAACAAGAATATGACAACATGAAAATGAACCAATCACTCCAGTGATTAACAAACAGTAAATTCATAAGAATTGTGTACATTTCTCAAAAGAATTTAATGTTAATTAAGTTGTTAAAACTGATATATTTTTGTTTAACAATGTGTAGTTTACAATGTCAGATGCCACAGACTGTTTAATTCAAAAATATTTTTTTAAAGTGAAATTACAGAAAAAATCTAATGCAATTTTCAGATTTTTTTTTAATACGATGTAAAGCAGACCAGACTTCATGCTAAACTAGTAAAAAGTTGTAAAAAAAATTAATTAAATAAAAAAATATAGAAAACAAAATAAATATTACACACACACACATATATAAATAATTTATATTATATTTTATATATTTATATATAGTAACGATATTGTATAATTTTTTTATTATTACTATTATTGTTGTCTATTCAAAGGCCATATCTTAAAACAAACCATATACTCCTACTCCTAAAAAAAATATTATTTATTAAAATTATTAAAAATTATGTAAATAATAATGCAATATAATGTATATTATAAACTATATTAATGATTATATATGATAGTAAAAATAAAATTACTATTATATAATTAATAATGTAATATATATTTTAATTATGTTGTATTATTATATATAATCAAAAGTCATAATAAAATAAACATAATAATAATAATAATAAATCATGAGTCAAGTAAACAGCAAAACATCCTGAAACAACAATTAATAGTTTGGTTTTTAGGTAAACATTCAACAATAACTTGGACACTATATGCTTTGAAAGGTTCAATCATCTCCTGTAATGCCACAGCGCTGCAGTGAAGGATATAATGGAGCGTGTACCAGAGCGACCTCAGCTGCGGGTCGTCTCCTCCGGCCAGCACGTGGTTCCTCCACACCTGCACGGTGTCGTGGCCGTAACGCGACTGCGCTCGCTCCCTCATCTTAGTGGCGATGTCCTTCTCAGCAGCGGCCGCCCCCTGACCGGCGTCCTCCGCGCACTCGTACAGGTGCCGCCCGCACGCCCACATCAGCGCCGTGGTGGAGCTCCAGGCCAGCGATATGCGCTCAAAGACGGTGAAGTCGTTCATGACCCGGTTGGGCGACACCACCACCATGCGGTTCTGGGCGGACGGATGCCAGGCGAAGCTGCTGATGATGCTCTCGCTGCAGGGCTGGACGCTGCGCTCGATGATGGTGGGCTCAACCTCGTCGCCGAACGGCATGGGTGTGTGCTGCATGTCATACAGCCGGATGATGTTGCTGTCCCGCGTGAGCGTGGCCAGCAGGCCCATGCGAGTGGGACACCATGCCACTTTAGTCAAAGGTTTGGACTGCTCGGTCAAAGTAAAGACCGGTTTTTCGAATTTGCGCAAATCCCAGATGGCCACCTGGCCTTCGAAGAAGGATGCAACGCGATCCTGAAAGTGAGGATCCACCGTTACGCCCTGGATGGCTTTGGTGTTCACAAACGTCTTCTGGCTGGTGTTGCGCAGGTCAAAGATGGCCAGATTTCGATGCATCCCAGCCAGGAGTAACTTTTGATGATCGCGAGGGAGCCAACAAAGAGAAAGGCATGCATCGTTCTGTCCGAGCTCGTACAGCGGTTTGGTCACCACCAACCCAGAGTCCACGTCTCCAGACAGACGAACCTTCTCAGCAGGAACCGCTTCGGGGGAAAACTTACTACTTATGTCCCATATGAGAACGGAAAAATCAGCCCGATGTTTGTCCAAACCAGCCGCCAGCCAGTTACTGTCCACCGGGTTCCACGCGAGTGTGTTGCATTGTCGGGCGTGCTTGGGTACAAACTCTTTACCCACCAGCTCCTTACATTTGGAATTATGGCTCTGTCCCAGACTGGTCAGGACGACTCGTCCGTTGGCCTGTCCCACAGCCAGCAAACACTCTGGCTCTTGTTTGGGATACCAGGCCACACATTTCATATACGGGGCGTCGGAGTTGATGGCCAGCAGCGTGGCTGCCGTCTCCTCGGATAGCGGAAGGGCACCGGCTTTGGTCTCCGAGTTTCCTGCAGGTCCGATCCGATACAGACTGAGTTCAGTGTCGCAGATCACATAGCGGTCTGCATGATGGGGAGACCACAGGATATCGGGCTTATAGCCGCTCGACATGGCAGGACAGTGGTTTGTTCAGTGCAGATACCTGCGAATGATAAAGATTCTTATTTACATAGCACTTACACACCTCACCTATTTTACCTATACTTGGATTAATTAATATATTTATACATACATATATATATATATATATAATGTTAAATATGATATATATAATAATTAATAATGTTAACCCTAACCTATATATAAGTATATGTCTGGGCATATATGTGGGCATACATATTCCGTATCATAATATAATAATATAATCTATTCTACGTAATATAAGCCTATTATTAAAAAATGTTAGTTAAAAATAATTAATATTATTAATAATTATTATTGATTATAATAAAATCATTATTATTTATTTATTTTTATATATTATATGACTTGTAATTACATAATTATGAATTGAATAGTACTTTAATAGTAATATTACAAACTTTATTTTTATTAAATTGTATTATTATTTTTACTATTATTTGTTATATTCTTGCATTATATATATATATATATATATGCAAGAATTTTACTATTATTTGTTACTATTTTTACTACTAGTGCTGTCAAACAATTAATCGCATCCAAAATAAAAGGTTTTTGTTTACATAATATGTGTGTGTATGTTATGTATATTTATTATGTATATATAAATACACATGCATGTATATATTTAAGAAAAATATGTTGTTTATATATTAAATATATTTTTATATAATATAAAAATAAGATTATAAATATGTAAATGTAAATATTTTCAAAATATATACTGTATGTGTGTGTATTTATATATACATAATAAATATACACAGTACACACACATATATTATGTAAATAAAAACGTTTATTTTGGATGCGATTAATCATTTGACAGCACTAGTTACTACTATTATTATTTTTACTATATTAAGTACCATATCAGTTACAAAATATTATTACTTGCCTATAAGGCCCTTAATGGGTTAGCTCCTGCGTACCTAACTAGTCTTCTACCACACTACAATCCATCACGCTCCCTAAGGTCGCAAAACTCTGGACTTTTGGTAGTACCTAGGATAGCAAAGTCCACTAAAGGAGGTAGAGCTTTTTCGCATTTGGCTCCCAAACTCTGGAACAGCCTTCCTGATAACGTGAAGAGAAAATTCAAGTAGATTGTTAAAGCCATAATGTGTTCAAATAAACATTAAATGAAATAAAATCATTAATATGACCGCCTCACGATTCTATCACTTCGTGTTAAGATGTAAATATTAAATAACTGGAGAAAAAAATAAAACCGCTTTTTGAAAAAGAGGTAACGAGTGAAAATGTTCTTTTAACTTTTAATAACAGTGAGTTAGCCGGTTAGCTATAGCTAAACTAACCATTTCAACCTTTTCTAAACCGGAAACAGCTAATGACAGACGCCAGCCACTACATGAAGACACTGAATAAACCATGCTTTAAAATATAAATAAATGACAGCTGTGTTCATGAAAGTTTGATAAATATAAACTCACATTTGACGTGCAAGCATGCTGAAGTTTGTTTAGGTAGCGTGAAGTCGGAAGCAGTGCAGACTGTAAACACAACGTGACAGAAACACACAAAATAAAAGTCCCACTCCGTTTACCCAATATAACCGGCATCGACGAGCAGAGAGGAACGAGGATTATATTAATACAGTTGGAGAACTAAACCTAATAGCGTCTGTCTCAACAGTCAAGTCTTCCATAAAATAAACCAATTCAATTAAATCAAACGTGAAACAGAGATAAGTAAACCTATTGTCGCCACATACACACAAAAACAATGCTCTGGTAAATCTTAATTATGCTATAAAAAGTCACAATTGTGAGATTACAACGTCAAAATTATGTTAGAATATCTAAAAAAAAAAAAAAAAAGTATGAGATAAAGGTCTCAATTATGAGAAAAATAACATTATGACATGAAAAGTCGAATTATGTCGTAACTGCATTTTTATGGATGGCTGTGGTTCAGGAGTGGCTTAACAAGAGGAATACAACAACTGTAGCCAAATTCCTTGACACGTCTGTGTGTGGTGGCTCTTGATGCCTTGACCCCAGCCTCAGTCCATTCCTTGTGAAGTTCACTCAAATTCTTGAATCGATTTTGCTTGACAATCCTCATAAGGCTGTGGTTCTCTCGGTTGGTTGTGCATCTTTTTCTTCCACACTTTTTCCTTCCACTCAACTTTCTGTTAACATGCTTGGATACAGCACTCTGTGAACAGCCAGCTTCTTTGGCAATGAATGTTTGTGGCTTACCCTCCTTGTGAAGGGTGTCAATGATAGTCTTCTGGACAACTGTCAGATCTGCAGTCTTCCCCATGATTGTGTAGCCTAGTGAACCAAACTGAGAGACCATTTTGAAGGCTCAGGAAACCTTTGCAGGTGTTTTGAGTTGATTAGCTGATTGGCATGTCACATATTCTAATTTGTTGAGATAGTGAATTGGTGGGTTTTTGTTAAATGTGAGCCAAAATCATCGCAATTAAAATAACCAAAGACTTAAACTACTTCAGTCTGTGTGCATTGAATTTATTTAATACACGAGTTTCACAATTTGAGTTGAATTACTGAAATAAATGAACTTTTCCACGACGTTCTAATTTATTGAGATGCACCTGTAAATGGTCAAAACTGCACTAAAAACCTTTTGTACACGATCTACTACATGCCTTCTGTCTCTGTTAGATAGTTTCAACTTCTAACAATTAAAAGGCCTTTTAATATGATTGTAAAATCTTCCACCTTCAGGTTGTGGCTCACCTGTCTTTTTTCTGTGACATTTTTACGGATTTTTATAAACATATTCATAATTTTTATATCTTTAGTAATATTGCAAGATGAACACTTACTGGACTTAAGCAGCTTAAGGTTTACTTTATTATCCATATTTCAGGGAAAAAAAACATGATAAAATGTGAGTATCAAATACAATCATCAGGCTTTTGAGGAACTTTTTTTGTTCATCTCTCAATTATCATTGTTTTGCATTGCATTATATGTTTTGAAACTACATATTTTAGATCATAAAACTAAGCATATAAAAATATCACCTTACTAAGACATATTACTGGGAGATTTAGAGTGACAACTGATATGTATATGCATTTTTTAAGTAGCCTGTCATACTGCTATAAAGATCTCATTGATTTACATTACAAGCCATCAGGATATTTGGCCATATAAATATCAGATACTGCAACAAATTGCATATTTTTACTCAGTTTGGTTGTATGAGCTGTTTTTTCTTCCTTTTGAGCTCCATATTCTCACACTACTCAAAACAAACACATTAAAACACGAGCATTTTGTTTTTAAATTTGATCTAAAGGTTCACTAAAAACTGTTCCATTAAAATAAATAAATAAATAACAATTCTGGCAATTATTTCATATGTCAGAACCATAGTTGACCATAGCTGATAACACCAATAAAGTGTGTTTATGTTTTTTTTTCTGGTTTCAGAGTTAGTATGCACACTAGAGATCGCATTCATCCTGGACAGCTCAGAGTATTATTTCATATGTCAGAACCATAGTTGACCATAGCTGATAACACCAATAAAGTGTGTTTATGTTTTTTTTCTGGTTTCAGAGTTAGTATGCACACTAGAGATCGCATTCATCCTGGACAGCTCAGAGAGTGCGAAGGGCCTTCTGTTCGATCAAGAGAAAGCATTTGTGCGCTCCTTCAGCAAGCGGGTGGCACAGATGCAGGTGTCCGACTGGCATCTGAAAACCCGTATGGCACTCATCTACTACAGCAGCTCAGTCCATATCGACCAGCACTTCAAAGACTGGCAGGAGCTTGACGTCTTCCTGAGCAGATTGGCGGACGCCATCTACATCGGCCAGGGAACGTACTCCACATACGCCATATCCAACACCACTCAACTCTTCACCAGCGAGACCAAGGAGCAAAGTGTGAGGGTCGCCCTGCTCATGACCGACGGCATCGACCATCCGCGGAATCCTGACATCATGACGGCGGTCGCCGAGGCCAAAGGCCACAACATTAAGATCTTCACAATTGGCTTATCAAACTTGGCAAAGGACAACGTGAACAGTGCCAAACTGCGGGTCGTAGCGAGCAGCCCAGCGCAGCAGTACTTCCACAGCCTCACTGACCCCAAACTGGAGGAACGGCTCCTGCAGCAGCTCGTGAGACATTCACTTCATCTGTCAGACTCATCAGACATGATGAGCCCATATTATAAATACAAATAAATGATCAATTAAAAATATAATGGAAAGTAAAAGATGCATTCAGATAGCACAATTAAATTACACAATAAACAAAAACAGTCAATACTGAATTGAGAAATGGAATTAATACTTTTTAATAAATTTAAAAAAAAGCCCTGCACACCACTTCATTCACTATTGAGATACATCAGCATTTTGCATCAAATGAAGTCATGATTTTATCACTTTGTGCAACAGAACAGGGTATGCTAATATAAATGATTAATTACTATAATAAAAAATATAAAAAATGGTATTTCATGAAACACACACATATAACTTCTATATATATAATTTCTATGCAAACACAAAATCACCCTTTGAATTAAAAGGATATTAATTAATTACTTATTATAATTCAAATGTTTAAGAATATAAAAAATATAATATAAAAATCGATTAATGGATTCTATAAATATAATAAAAAATATAAAATAAAATTATTTGTATATAGTATAACACAAAAATCACCTTGTGCAACAGAAAATGTATTCTAATTAAGATTTATAAAAATATTACAAATCTAATATAAAATTATCATTAAAATATATTAGTCATATATCATGTGTAATATATTTTTATTTCAATTTTATTTTAATGATCTGTGCAGCCTTAAACCTAAAGAGAGAAATGAACAAACAAACAAGTAAAAACGCAAATGGCCCACTAATACTCTGGAGTATGAAGTTTTGCATTCCAGAGCACGTTTTAATAATAAAAAGAAATAAAAAGAAACACAAAGAAACTCTATGAACATTAAAAACCATCTAACACAATATAGTTTTGGATCATTCTAAATTCTGAATCTAAACCTCTTGATTGCTTAAAATCTAAACTGCTTGATTGTTATATCATCTAAAAATATAAACTATATTAGCCATGAATAGCCATGTTCGTGTAAAACACACACCTGTGATTTAGGTCAATAAGAAACCACCAAGCAGCCACCCATATTGCATATTTGGGAAGCAACATGGTAATAAGTGCTCAAAACATTTTGGCATACACAGAGACACACGACACTCATTTCTCACATGGACTCCAGCTGACATGCCACTTATTCATTTAGCTTTGATTTAAGCACTTGCTTTCTATTTCTATATTCCAGCCTACAGGAAATATTGCTGTTATTTTGGGCCAGATAATAGATGCTCACAAATGGGCGTCTAGATTTGATTTGTGAGGGTCTGAGATCCAGTGTTCAGTCTGCTGTCCTGGGGCATGGTTCACACATCAGTGGGTGTGGGGGATTTTCCACAGAAACACAGAAGGGGCTGGCGCTCATGAAATGTCAAGCACTGTCTGTGATCGCACAATACGGGCCTCTTAGAAATGCATCAAAGTTTCCCATGCCATGCATGCACGGGATTTGACAATAAATTTAATTCATTTTGGTACTGTGATTTGTGTTCTAATTCTCATTTCTTATTTCATTTTTTTCCCCAGGAAATAATTGCAAAGAATGAAGTAAGTACTGGACTATCAAAAATATTTGATCATGTCGTTCCAAACCTGTATGAGCTTCTTTCATATTTTGAACACAAAAGAAGATATTTTGAAGAACCAAATAGTTGTTGGTCCCCATTGACTTCAATAGTAGGGGAAGAATTACTATGGAAGTCAATGGATACCGTCAAGTGTTTGGCAAAAT
Organism: Sinocyclocheilus grahami; assembly: GCF_001515645.1. Lineage (NCBI taxonomy): Eukaryota > Metazoa > Chordata > Actinopteri > Cypriniformes > Cyprinidae > Sinocyclocheilus > Sinocyclocheilus grahami. Next base: position 2,558,541 of record NW_015505332.1, read on the forward strand.
ATCTTCTTTTGTGTTCAACAGAAGAGAAAAACTCAAACAAGATTGGAACGACATGAGGGTGAGTAAATGATGACAGAATTTTCATTTGTGGGTGAATAAAAATAAATTTAAAAAACTACCTGTTGGTTGTATTCCTCCTGCCAGTGTCCACGGCCACCGGTGTGTTTGTGTGAGAAAGGTGAACGCGGTCCTCCAGGAGCTCCTGTGAGTATCGCTCAGATGAAATTGAGGCCATTTTCGTTTATTAGTGTCATTCATGAGAAAAACTCTACTTTGTTTAGGGTACTAAAGGAGAGCAAGGTTATGAAGGAGCAACTGGTCAAAAAGGCTCAAGGGTGAGAGTGAAAATAATTACCTATAATTATGATTATTAGATCTGTAGTTTACTGTTGTTGACTAGTTGATCTGATATGTTTTACAGGGGGAAACAGGAGCACCCGGTCTTCCAGGAATCAACGGTCCAGAGGTACATCACATCTTCATATAATCACTTTATACAGTCTGTGTTACCAATGACTCTCTGACCAACACTGGTTCTGTTCCTGGTTCCTCATCCACAGGGAAGACCTGGGTTCAAAGGGGATAAGGTGAAACCTCAGAGTTTTATATTTCACATATACATATGTTATTGCAATGAAGTCATTAACAGCTTCATACAGAATGCTCTTGATGACTCGTGATGTCAGATCAGAGAGAGAAACTATTATTTATTATTTATAAACTATTATTAAGAGAAACAATTATTATGATTTTTTTTATGTTTTTAGAAGTAAAAGCTCACCAAGGCTGCATTTTTTGATCAAAAATAAAATGTTAAAATAACGGTTTTCTATTTAAATATAGATATTTTACAATATTATCATTTTTTTCTGTATTTCTGATCAAATAAATGCAGCTTAGGTGAGCATAAGAGACTTCTTTCAAAAACATCTGAATTATTCGGAACCTTTGACCAGTAGTGTATGCTAAATTAATATTGTGCACATATAATAAAATGGAAAAATTCATATTCTCATCGGAATTATTAATGCTACTATCACTGTTCTTACACATTCTGTTCCACAATGCAATCATTGAGACTTGAGTCATGTTTTAGGGAGATCAAGGAAACTGTGGACCACCAGGACAAAAGGGACATAAGGTATGTCTTCTGTACTGACCTAAAATATTTATATTCTAATATACAGAATACATGATTAATAAATCGTTTTTATTGTATTTCACAGGGCACCGAAGGGCCTCCAGGGCTGAGGGGCCCCAGAGGAGAGCAGGCACAGTATAAATATTTAACATTTACATGACATATTATATGCCACACTGAAGGTGTCAGCTGAATTTATATATTTTTATATATAAATTTTATATAGTTTTTTATATTGTGGGATACTCATTCAGTTATTTTAGTATTTAATTTGATTCTGTAAACCTTTGGAGAAGTCTTTGTAAAGGTGGCATAAAATTCTCTATGGTATTTATGTTCTGAATGATGACATATTTTTTTCCATTACATTTTTTGGCACAAAATAGCTCCAGTAGCAAAAGAGATTTTTGACGAACTAACTAACTAAAATAAATAAAGTTGGGAAAATTTTGTAAGAGCAGCCAAAAATGATAGTCAAAAATAATAAATTATTTCTTTAATTATGACACATCTCACAGACAGTCACATTGAATGAATTTATGTATTTATGAATTTTAATCAATGTTGCTCTTAAAAGTTGATCTCTCATCATTCTTTTTTTTGTCATTTAGAATATAACTGTTAACATTATGTATAAATGATAATTGCATAATTTTTGTCCATATATGTACAATTAAATGCTTTCAAAAAATAAATAACTGCAGTCCTGTCATGACAACTCTCGGAGAGTTTAGCATGGCAATATATGTGGCAATGTTAATGTCTTTGGTCTTGGTGGAATAGATCTGCTACGCTGTTGCGAGTATTACTGGCAATACATCCACAGACATGCTGCTGTGAGCATGCAGGAAATACTGCTGCTCCACATATATATGAAAACCCCCCATGCAACATACATGAATTTACGCCGTAGCAGATCTATACAGGTGGAGCTGGGGAAGGTGGAGGGTTTCTGAAGTGCGCTGCAACTGCTAAAGCAAACAGTAGCCAAATATTTGAATGTTGAGCAGCGAGCTCATTGGCTACTGATGCGATAAGAAACCAAACAGCTGCACCATGTGAATAATGATGTGATTGACTGAATTAGAACCTATCAGCCTACTCCATCTAGAGTTTCATGACAGAAATTTCTATTACTATAACTACTTTTTATGCCACTATTTATAAAGAAACAATTCTAGTGCAGAATTGACACATTTTAGTACCCAACTGCCATATTGTGTTAAACTGTAAACAAGAACATTAAGCTTAATCAAATTTAAAGGGGTCATATGATGTTGCTAAAAAGAACATTATTTTGTGTATTTGGTGTAATGAAATGTGTTTATGTGGTTTAAGGTTAAAAAAACACAATATTTTCCACATATTGTACATTATTGCTTCTCCTCTATGCCCCGCCTTTCTGAAACGCGTCGATTTTTACAAAGCTCATTGGTCTGAAAAGCGAGGTGTGCTCTGATCTGATACTATTAAACTGTGAGGGAATATTTAGATCGGGTGGCGTCTGGTTATTTGTTAATCTAGCCATCATGTCATAATCTCTAAAATCTCTTTATACAGTTTATTTATACATTTAGAAATATAAAATTCAATGCATTAGTTGTATCACAAGTTGTCTCATCACAAATGTGGTGATCATGGCAGTCCGTGGCTGTTTCCCCACCCTGCACTTATGGAATGTGATCGGCAGATCGCTCGTAAGCCTATGCTAATGTACACATGTAAAGCAGTGAATCCAGGCTTGCAGGATATTATTCTTTTTCTGAGGACGACTTTGTACAGTGGGATTAGTGAAGAGACAGAGTAGATCAGATCGACTGGGTCAAGTCCCTCAAAACCCGTACATTTTAACAGGCATCTAGCAGCCTAAAAACGCCATATCATCCTATACTATTAGAGTTTATTGCATCTAGGCATATGGTTGAAGAATTGTAAAAGGAATAGTTCACCTAAAAATGAAAATTTGCTGAAAATGTACCCATCCACAGGCCATCCAAGATGTAGATCCTTTTTTTTCTTCATCAGAACAGCTTTGGAGAACTTTAGCATTCCATCACTTGCTCACCAATGGATGCTCTGCAGTGAATGGGTGCCGTCAGAATGAGAGTCCAAACAGCTGATAAAAACATCAAAATAATCCACAAGTAATCCACATGACTCCAGTCCAGTCCATCAATTTATGTCTTGTGATGTGAAAAGCTGTCTATTTGTACGAAACAAATCCATCATTAAGGCATTTTTAACTTCAAAGCACTGTTTACAAGCAAAAATGTTTTAGTGTTATTATAAATTATGGAATTATGGACTATTTTAGCCAGAAACAAAAGTTTAGCAGTTAAAATATCTTAAAGATGAATTTGTTTCTTACAAACACACAACTTTTAGCTTCACAAGACATTAATTGATGGACTGGAGTGGTGTGGATTACTTGTTGGATTATTGTGATGTTTTTATCAGCTGTTTGGACTCTCATTCTGACGGCACCCATTCACTGCAGAGCATCCATTGCTGAGCAAGTGATGCATTACTAAATTTGTCCAAATCTGTTTAGATGAAGAAACAAAGTCATCTACATCATTTTTTTGGCTGAACTATACCTTTTTTGAATAAAATTTCAACTTAAATTTTAACCTATTTCTTCATTATTTCACCAGGGTCTGAAAGGGCCTCCAGGAGACCAGGGACATGAGGGTCCAGCAGGAACTAAAGTAGGATCATATCTTCTATTTCCTTGCCAGTGAGACGTCTGTAACTGATATTTGTGACTTAAATAGTGACAAAGATCTGGTAGTAAAGAATGACATTTTAGCGATGTTTCCATGTCGGTTTAAATGCAGATCTTTTGCCTTTCGTGTTTGGCTAGGAATCTTTAACAAAGAGTGCCTTGAAAATCTGACAAATATATAATAGCACATTCAAATGCAAAAAACCCTAAACTGTTAGACACAACGGGTGCCTTTATGCTCTGTAAATGTCAGTTGGAATATACATGAGAGAAAACATGTACTGAACCCTTTCACCATACCTCATGCTCATAGTAGACAAAGTAAAAGTAGCAATGTTACATGTACCCAGGATGACTGAGATTTAGCAGAAAATAAATCAGCTTTAACTTTGCATAAACTTTAAATTCATATAAAGATCCAAATGATGGCTGCTGACCTTCAGATTGTTCCTAGGGTGATCGAGGGCCGATTGGTTCATCTGGCCCACCGGGAGATATTGGAGTCGGATTTCCTGGTCCAAAGGTAAACTTCTCAGGACTTTTAAAAGAAATGAATACTTTTATTTAGAAAGGATGCATTGAATTGATCAAAAGTGACAGTAAAGACGTATAATGTTACAAAAGATTTCCATTTTCAAATAAACGCTGTTCTTCAAACTTTCTGTTCATCAAAAAATGTTGAAAAAATGTATCACAATTTCCACAAAAATATTACACACCACAACTGTTTGAGGATAATAATAATTGTTTCTTTAGCAGCAAATCAGCATATTAGAATGATTTTTAAAGGATCATGTGACACTGAAAACTGGAGTAATGATGCTGAAAATTCAGCTTTGCATCACAGGAATAAATTACATTTGAAAATATATTCAAATATAAAACAGTTATTTGAAATTGTAATAACATTTCACAATATTACTGTTTTACTACAGTATAAAAAGAGATATCATTAGCAATTTTTATTTTCTATGGGATGTTTTGACTTGGAGGCTTTTATCAATAGCCAAAATAAGTTATAATGAGATACTTTCTTGTTCCAGAGGATTTAGTTTGTTCTTTTCCACATCAAAGTGTAAGAACCTCATGCAGTGTATTTTATTCAGTTTTTGAGATCTCTTAAACGTACTTGTGGTGTGGTTGTTCTAGGGAGACAAAGGGAACCCAGGAAGACCAGGTCTTCCTGGTCAGGTCGGCATAGGTCAGCCAGGACAACCTGTAAGTAAAAACAGCTTATATGACTTTTAAACATGCATCTATATATTATAATGACATAATGATACACGCATCAATGAAGGGTCCTCCAGGTTTACCAGGAGCACAGGGGAACCCAGGAGCTCCAGGCGAAGGACTTCCTGGGCCCAAGGTGAGCAGCTTTAGTTGTAGAACATTTTAATAATCTAAATATTATAAGGAGCCTTTTGTGGAATGGAAACGTTCCATGCACGCATCTCCATGGAACCAATGATGCCAATAAAGTACCTTTATGCTTAAGCTCAGACCTCTATGTTATTATTTCCCTCTAATGGTCGTGTGAACAAAGACATTTATATATCACTTTTGAATGTTTTATTGTGTTTGTGTCTTAGGGTGACCGTGGATATGTCGGTGCTGCAGGTGGACGTGGACCCCCAGGTTATGGAATTAAAGGTGAAAAGGTATGTCACAGTTGTGTGAGACCTAACTTGTCTATGTAAATTAAATGCATTTAATTTAGCCCCTGAATGCATCCTTGTAGGGCAATGCAGGACCTACTGGATCACCTGGACCATTAGGAATGCCTGGCAGGGGGATTCAAGGAGAGAAAGTATTTTTCATGTTTCTGGTTTTGCATTTTGATACCAATATTGCTGTACAGTACAATAGCTGACACAAGCTTCACTATTTCTAGTGATCATACATGGGGTTAATCATCTGATTAAACCCTAAACAACATGCATGGTTTGTGCTACAGACACGAATGATACCTGAAATCATGCAGCTTGCTGGAAGAAGTGTGCTATTACTTTTCTAAATAAATGGAAACATGCAAATAGAGCCACTTGCCACTGCTAGAAAACCTCTTTCTAGCAACTACTAGAAATGTCCAGCTAGCCACCCAAAAGACCCAAGCAACCACTAGAACTATCCTAGAAATCACCCAGAAGACACTAGTAACCACAAAACATTTCTGACGGACCACCAGATGACTACCACATCTTTTCCTAATTGTCGCCTTTATTTTTATATCTAAAGGGGAATCAGGGACCAGCTGGTCCTACTGGTCAAAGAGGGTATCCTGGGATAGGACTCACGGGACCAAAGGTAAAACTGCACCATACAAACATCCATCCATCTGTCTGTCTGCCTATCTATCTACACTGTGTTTTGGTTTTGTTTCCTCACAGGGAGAACAGGGTTTCCCTGGAGAACGTGGAACCCCTGGAGAAAGAGGAATTGGAGAACCAGGACCCAAAGTGAGTTGTCATGTCAACTAAGCTGTTACATGACATGAAAGAACAGAATAAAGTATCAAATAGTGAAATCAGAGTTGTATTTATGGGTTGATGCCGTAGGGTGAACCTGGGTTACGAGGTTTACCTGGTGAGGCAAGTGTACCAGGAGAAGATGGAGCCATGGGAGCAAAGGTCAGAATGCTCTTAATGGCATGTTAGTGAGGGATAGCTTTACATAAAAAAATTCTATATAATATACTGTAAAATATCTTATAATATACTGTAAAATATCTTGTTTACTTTAGGGTGATATAGGCTTACCAGGACCCAAAGGACAAGACGGACCTCCAGGAAGAGGCATGCCTGGAGAGAAGGTAATGTATGGATGTGCTCTATTGATTCTTCAGACAAAACTGAAGCTTAAAACATTATTGTATAATGGCAATCTCACTTTAAAGGGATAGTTCACCCAAAAAATGAAAATTCTGTCATTACTTACTCACCCTCGTGTTGTTCCATACTCATAAGACCTTCATTAATCTTCAGAACGCAAATTAAGATATTTTTGATGAAATCTGAGAGCTTTCTGACCCTCCATATAGACAGCAAGGGTACTACCATGATCAAGGCCCAGAAAGGTAGTAAGAACATTGTTAAACTAGTGAATTTGGCATCAGTGGTTCAACCGTAATTTTGAAGTTACGAGAATACTTTTTGTGTGCAAAGAAAACAAAAATAAAAATTGTATTCAACAATTTCTTCTCTTTCATGTCAGTCTTCGATGCGTGTTCACGATGGTACCACACATTTTTGGGTGAACTCTCTCTTCACATATATTGAATAGGCTGTATCTTCTTTAACAGGGGGTTCGAGGGGAGAGGGGCTCCCGAGGCCTACCAGGACCATTGGGACCAGTTGGGCCAGCAGGGGCAAAGGTGAAAACAATCCATTCATATTTATAAAAACAAAATACCACATCGAGAAAAGACCTTTGTCTCTGTCATTGCCAGTATTCACTTAAAATCTATTGAGTTACAGTATCTTTCATTTAAAATAGGGAGAACCAGGGAATGTTGGAGTTCCAGGTGTTTCTGGGCCTCCAGGACGGGGCATACCAGGACCTAAGGTACGTTTGAGAAATGCTCAGGATTAAAAACAAGCTGTATCAAAAATAAAATTAAATACAAATTGACCATTTCTTACTTTAATTTATTTATGAAAATTAAGACACATTTCTGCTTTTTAAACCTCACTCTAAAAAAATTATTCAGGGGGCCTGCTTACCACAGCTTATATAAATGCATGGTTTCAAGTAAAAAATTCTAATTTAAGCATTGATGAGTTCTGTTGATCATTACAGTAACTTAATATTGTGTGTAATTTAAACTCAAATATCTGCGTTGTAGTAACTCAATAAAATTGTCTTGTTAACTTTGGAAATTGGGTATGCTTTGCATAGGACTATAGATAAGGAGAGTAAATGTTTGTTTAATTCACATGTATTTTGTTTTCGTACAGGGTGATCCTGGATATCAGGGTTTACAGGGGCCAAGAGGGTTTCCTGGAGACGGTCTACCGGGGCAGAAGGTGAGGAGCGTCATATACCCACTACTAGCATGCATTTATATTTTGTACAGCAAGGAATCCTTCACACAGTTACATTTACTCACCCTCATGTTGTCCCATACCTGTAGGACTTTCTTTCTTCCATCAAACACAAAATGAAATGTTTGCCACTATTTTTCACAAAACTGGTGATTTATAATGCCAGACTTACAGTATATGCACTTACATGCAATTAAAAATGTTGCATCACGTCAGACTTGAAAACATGAGCAAAACTGTGGCTCCTTTGATGTAACTACTCTGTTGTAGGGGGATCGTGGGTTACCCGGAGCACAAGCACGTAAAGGAGACAGAGGAAGCCAGGGAGGACCAGGATCTACTGGACCACCGGTGAGAAGAACTGAGAAGGAAAATCTGATCATCCACGCGAGACTTGCTTTTTAATCTTTAAACATTATTATAGCTGATAATTCCAAACATTGCTTAAGACACATCTCTGCATTATTGAACTACATTTTACACACCTGAACATTGTGTTTTATAATCACAGGGTAATACAGGAACAAAAGGAGAACCTGGTCTCACGGTACGTACACAGATGTCAATAAAGAATTCATTTGTTCTAGTGCAAAAATAAAATAATAATTAAGAAAAATAAAAGTATTATGCTGTTGATTGCATTATCATCCCATTTTTGGTGTAAAAATGATTTGACTTTTGGGAGTTTGGTTAAATTATGTAAGTGGAAGGTAAAGTCCAGTGCATTGCATTATGGGATATAGTATTCCACACAGTGCTTACTGCTCTTTTTGGTCATCTGCAAATTGGTGTATGATCTACTTGTAATTATTTGTGAAATTTACTAGTAATTTCAATTTCTGAATTATTTCAATGCATTGAATTAAATGGGATTTTTGTTGTTGTTGTTGTTTAAATAAAAAGACTGAAATAGTATTTTCTTGTTAAAACATATTCCAATAATCTTAGTTTTATTTACAACTACAAAAACAAAAATTTTTTTACAGTGTGTTTTTAACACATACAAAACATTTGGATATTGTACATATGCTATACAATTATATATATATATATATATATAACTATGTATTATATAAAAAAATTATGTAATAAAATAATGGCATATATATATATATATATATATATATGCCATTATTTTATTACATAATTTTTTTATATAATACATAGTTATATAAAAAGTTTTGTATAATTTCAGCTTTATATCAGTTATATATATATGCCATTATTTTATTACATTATTTATATATATATATATATATATATATATATATAATTGTATAGCATAT
>NW_015505332.1:2567781-2569916 GCF_001515645.1 Sinocyclocheilus grahami
AAGTAAAGCTGAAATAATACAAAATACTTTAAAAAATTTAAAAAAACTATTTTATTGAAAAAATGAAAATAAAAAAATGAAAATAAGAAATGTTGCTCAAACAAGGTTATGTACTAAAATTAGTAAAGTAATAGTAGATTAAAGCTTATTAAGCAAATAACAAAATTACTCAAACTAAAATTAAAATCAAAATGAAAACTTAAAATATAAAAATTAAAAGCTAATTCTATAAATGAACATTAAATAAGTACTACAATAACACTACTACTACTAGCTAGTGTGAAACAGAAAGGGAGCGCTTCAATAACGAGATTTTTATGTATTTTGCAGAGAGATGAAATAATCAGCTTAATCCGATCTATTTGTGGTAAGTATTCAAATCGCACATATTTTTGCTAAATTTGATTCCTTTGTCTAAAAAAAGGCTGCATGTTTGTGAGAAACAAATCCACAGACGTTTTTAACTTCAACCACTGCTTCTGGCTAAAATACCAGTCCTCTATCCATAATATTGCTTTCTCCACTGAAAAAGGTGTCTTGTCTGAATCAGGAGAGAAATCTGCACACATCAAGCACGGTTTACAAGTGAAAACAGTCTAAAACATCTCTAAACATGTGTGTGGATTTTGATGTGAGAGGACAACGGGGGATTGACTTTTTCATTGTGTGAAGCGTTATTATGGATTATGACTGGTATGAAGCAACAGTTTAAAGTTAAATGGCTTAATGATTTATTAATTTTTTTACCAACATACAGCAAACCCATGACTTTGACCTGCCTAAGCTACAGGATCACATTAATTAAATGCATGTTTTTGTCTCTGTGTTCTAGAAGTGGAAAGTAAACTGCTTCAAGAGATCTGTGAGAACATTGATGGATCGATATTCAGCACTACCTCCAAGGTAAGCTCACACACTCTTCAGTCAGCAAGACTGCATTGGTTATATTTTTTGGGCATTTTAATAAAATAGAATTTTAATTTTATTAATTAAGAAATAGTAATTTTTTAATTCTAGAAAATTCTAGAATTTTAGATTCTAGAATTAGAATTAGATTCTAGAATTGTGTTACTCTCAGACCCTTGGTGCATACAGATAAATACAGTTTAAATATATATAAAATACAACCTATACAATATAAACTTGCTTCAGTTTTAAAAACACGATGTACCGAAAAGCCATATTTGATCTAAAAGCATATTAATAAAACACTGTTTTGGACATATTAATAAAATAGAATTTAAATTGGTATTATTAGTCTTTTTCAAATTCTAGAAAATTCTATTTTAGAAGTTTAGAATAGAAATATAATTTTAATAAAATATAAGCATTTAAATAAAAATAGAAGTTCTGCAGTGACATTAATTTAATATACATATTTGTATTATTATTATCAGTTTTTATATTAGGTTTTTATATTTTATTATTAGTTTTATATTGAGACTGACATTTGCTTCAGTTTTAAAAACATGATGTACCTAAAAGCCATATTAATAAAACGATGTTATCGACATATTAATAAAATAGAATTAACCCCCCCCCAATTCTAGAAAATTCTATTTTTAGAAGATTAGAATAGAAATATAATTTTAATAAAATAAAAGCATTTGAATAAAAATAGAAGTTCTGCAGTGACATTCATTTAATATAAGTCTATTTTTTATTATTTAAAAGTAATACTTTTTCTAATTATTATTACACATGCAGTTTTTATATTAAATTTTTATATTTTATTATTATTTTTGAGACTGACACTTGCTTCAGGTTTGAAAAACATGATGTATCTAAAATCAATATTTGATCTAAAAGCCACATGCTGTTTGCTGAGAAAATGCTAGTACTTATTTAATTGAAATGACATAATAAATGCTCTGCAGTGTGGCATTTTTATTGTACATTTAGTATTATTTCTTTATTATAAAGTTAAGCACCATTTTTCTAATAATTATTATGCATGCTGTTTTTATGACTTTATATCAATAGAGTGACTACAATATTTGGAGTATTTTGTATTTTAAAAAAAATTGTCAAGCTGCAGGACTGTTTTGGTGTACAAAAATAAAACAACAACTAAAAACTTTAGCGGATTAATCGCATCCAAAATAAAAGTGTTTTGTTTACATAATATATGTACG
>NW_015505332.1:2571107-2572902 GCF_001515645.1 Sinocyclocheilus grahami
ATATATTTATTTAATATATAAACATAACATATTTTTCTTAAATGTATACATGCATGTGTTTGTATTTATATATACATAATAAATATACACAGTACACACATATATATATATTATGTAAACAAAAACTTTTATTTTGGATGTGATTAATCATTTGACAGCACTACTAAAAACAAAACAGTCAATGTTACTGGTCAACTTTCCATCTGTTATTATCAATATACCCTAGTTATGAACACATACATATTTAATATTATTAAATTAAATCGATCAGCCAGGTGCAGTTGGAGAGTTGTTCCCCTACTATGATCCCAAAGCGGACGGAACTGACATTTTAGGCACTATAGCACCATATTTGGAAAGAGACGAGCTGAACCTCCTCCCAGATTTCTCTCTCACGCCATTGGACCGGCCCAAACAGGACACATACGGGACTGACCCACCGCTGCTCATACAGGATGATTTTACACCAGGTAAATGCTGCTCGAAAGTGGTACGATACAAATAATACCTGCAATTCTGACTTCCTGTAAATAACATTTTCTCTCTCTCGTGTCAGACGAGGGATGCCTTCAGCCTCTGGATCCCGGTCCGTGTCGAGAGTATGTTGTTAAATGGTATTTTGATCCAAAAGCCAATTCATGTGCTCAGTTCTGGTTTGGAGGTTGCCAAGGCAACAAAAACCAGTTTGACACTCAACAGGCCTGCAGAAAATCCTGTGTGAAAATGTAAGTCTTATCATTAGAGCACTGAACCGAATACTAAAAGAGGCATAAAGCTAAAAGGGCTCTTTATTATTGAAATATACATACGCTTTTAATATTCAACATTTAAAATAATAAACATTTTTACTGTGAACATTTTAAAAAACTAAACTTGAACAATCTACAAATGCATTATTTGCATATATAGTGGCCACAAGAAGTATTTACACAAGGTTAAGTAAAAAAAAATTCATTGCTTTATATAGAAAATATCAAGTGTTTTTATTTGAAAGAAATGTATGAATAATTCTTGATAAGAAAGAGAAAATGCACTGATATTCAGACATTATTTTGAGCAAAAATACTATTTCTTGATGTGGGAAATGAACAATATTCCAACAGATAAACAGTCTGTAATCTTTTACCATCAAATGTTCTCATATAAACTAGTTTTTGGTCCCATTAAACATCTTTGTAGGTTTTTTTTAAATATTTGTGACCCTGGAGCACAAAAGCAGTCTTAAGTCGCTGGGGTATATTTGTAGCAATAGCCAAACAGACTAAATCTGCACAGCAGTCAGGACCCTGGAGAAAGAGAAACTGTAAAATGTAGTTCTGACTAACTGAAATTATAGTTAAAATAATCAAATATATAATTTACATTTAAAAATCAGTCATTTTAATGTAAGTGTTGTATCAAAAAACCAAAAGGACTTTTATGTTAAACACTTAAATTTCAACATGAAACAATGTATGCATTCTGTAAAATTATGCATTTCTGAGTGAAACAGAATATTCAACAAGAATAAAATGTAGGGTGGGATTTTATCAAACTGGATAAAACAGTTTTCTGATGTAAGTATCTGTATGTTTGGGTAGATTGAAACAGAATTTTACATTAAATATTCAACATATTGGTAAAACATATCGGACTTGATTCTGATCAGTGTTATTTCAATATCAATAAGATATGTTAATATTTTGAATTCGTTTTTATTTGTGCATTTTCTGTTTTCGTTTTCTGTAATTTTTAGTATTTATATATATATATATATATATATATATATATATATATATATATATATATATTCAGA
>NW_015505332.1:2573171-2578872 GCF_001515645.1 Sinocyclocheilus grahami
TAAACTAAATATATTTCAAGTTAAACTAAATAAAAATAAGAAATATTCCATTTGTCAACCATCTGAATTTTTTTTTAATATTGCAGTTGAATTTAGTTTTAGTTAATATAATAACTGTATATTATATAATAACTATAATAATGTTTCTGATTCACAGTATCAGCAGGTTTTAATCACAATATTGCATAATTACATTTATTTAAATAGAAACGGAGGATAAAATTGAGCAATTTCACACAGCCTATGTAACAATAATAATACTTATAATAATATCTTTTTTTTTTCAAATTTAACTCAAAATGCACGTAAATCATGTTAATCTCCAGTTCATTCCTGTTCAAGTGAACTTCATGTAAATCTCCAGTTCATTCCTATTGAATGTCTTAGCAACAGTAACCAAGGGCAGAGCTTAGGGTTAACTGACCCACACATATTTTCAATGAGAAACTGGCACTCACACGTCTGGGTTTGTAGAAACTGTAGCCCCAGACCTGTTTTCCATTCTCCGGGGGAATGAGGTGATTTTCCGGTCTAAAGGGATTAAATGTTTCCTGTTGATTCGGATCTCTTGAATCCCCGGCCTTCACTCCCATGGTCTCCATGCACCTGCCCAAGGCCATGTCCTTCACAGAGCTGAAATGCTCGCAGCGTCCCGTTCTGAAACCTTGCACAAATCTCCTGAGGCCCTCTGGGCTCAGAACGTATCCGGCTCCTCCGCTCATGTTACCCTGACAAACGAACGGCCGGAACCTGTGGCCGAAATAAACAGGCTTCTCTGTGTCGTGCTGGGAGAGCAGGTACCTCAGGTTTTCCACAACAAATGTGTCGTCGTCAGCTTTGAGGAACTAGTTGGCGTGCTGGAGGTGGTGGGCATGGACTGAAAGGATGGTCTTCCAGTACTGCTGCGTTCGGCCCTCATGACGTTCAGCCCCACGGTGGGGAAGTCGGAGCTCTGCGAGCTCATGTACAGAACCTGGTTCCAGTGTTTAGCCCAGGTGGCACCAACATGCTGGAGCTTTTTCAAAAGATTTTGAGGCCTCGTCATGATCCAACACAGGAAAACAGGGACTGTGCCAGCTCATCTAGGACAATAAAGCAAAACATGCACTAGCAGTCAAAAGTTTGGGCTTTCACTTTGTTGAACGTACTCTACCATTCAAAGCGTTTGAGGTCAGGCAGATTTTTCTTTCTTTTTTTAAAGAAAATGAATACTTTTATTCAGCAAAAATGCATTCAATTGATCAAAAGCCACAGGAAAGACTTGTTACATAAGATATCTATTTCAAATAAATAGCACTGATAATTATATATATATATATATATATATATATTTTTTTTTTTTGCAAATCGTCATATTAGAATGATTTTTGAAGAACCATGTGACACTGAAGACTGAAGTAATGCATCACATTGTTGCATCACAAATACATTTAATTTTAATATATATTTAAATAGAAAACAGTGTAATAATCTTTTATAATATTACTGTTTTTACTGTATTTTGATGAAATAAACAGCGTGAACAGATGTTTTCTTTCAAAAACATTAAAACATTTTACTGACCCCAAACTTTTGAACAGTACTGTATGTTTTTTTATTTATTATTTTATATGACCCTGGAGCACAAAACCAGTCTTAAGTCGCTGGTGTATATTTGTAGCAATAGCCAAAAATACATTGTATGGGTCAAAATTATCGATTTTTCTTTTATGCCAAAAATCATTGGGATATTAAGTAAAGATCATGTTCCATGAAGATATTTTGTAAATTTCCTACCATAAATATATCAAAATGTATTTTTGATTAGTGATATGCATTTCTAAGAACTTAATTTGGACAACTTTAAAGGCCATTTTCTCAATATTTAGATTTTTTTGCACCCTCAGATTCCAGATTTTCAAATAGTTGTATCTCGGCCAAATATTGTCCTATCATAACATACATCAATGGAAAGCTTATTTATTCAGCTTTGATGACTGCTTTTGTGGTCCAGGGTCACATATTAAAAATGTAAACCATGCACAGAAATTAATTTCTTTACAATATTGAAAACTGAATTCTATTTTTTTTATTCTGTTTTTAAATCTATCAGCACATAGGAAAAATAACTGTAATAATAAAAATCTAAGATAGGTTGTCCAAACATTTTTCAAATATGACAATTAAAAGAGATAAGTAATAAAGAACATACCATTCTTTTTCCATGCATGTCTCTTGGCTTGAGAGTAAAGGTAATGTGGATAGGCCAAATCTAACACTCATGAGTTGCTGAACAAAGACAAATCCAAGGAATATCCCACAAAATAGAAATATGTGCTGAGACACCTGAAAAAAATATATAATATTTGCAATATAAGCATAAATAACTGGAAATAAAAAAAAACACAAATATATTATTCCGTTACAGAAAAATATGACTTACCATATGGGTGCAGTTCAGGTCACATCTTTGTTCATTTTTCAGCAATTAAAATGACGTCTTAAATTTTGAATCAAAGAAAGCGACTGCTCTCTGCTCACCTTTTTTATTGGAAGTCGCCACATACAACTTTTATTTGCTGTAACTGACATCACAGGCCTCAATTGTCTTGATAGCGGTTCCATGAACCTTAACCTTCATGCATGAGTTATTCAATTCAAAAAGCTCTATTTACTTCAAAACAAGAATATGATCATTCCCAATGTTTTTGTTTCTCAAATTTTACAGAATCAAATTTTTGTCAAAAACAAGGATTTTCTGTTCTGCTCTATTGTGTGCAGCCATCCTAGGAAGTGCATTTCAATTACAGAACGCAGTACCTGTTATAATGCTTGGTTTTATAGAAGATCACCTAAAATTGGACAAGAAGTCAAGTGTGGAAACTACTGTAGCTGGGTAAGAATGATCTCTGTGTGACTCAGGGAATGTGTCACAAAGGGTCGGTCCTCAAAATCAGGGCTCCTTGAAAGTGAAAAGCACTCAAGAATGAAGATCCTTTCATTTGAAGTGAAGAAGCTACATGAGATTTGTGTAATTGCACATAATTGTCACACAGAAGAAAAAAAAAACTTCAGAGAAGCAAGACTTTAGAAGAATGACTGATGACAGTTTTTACTAAAGAGCACTATGTGAAACAACATTCCTAAATCTAGTAAGCTACCTACATAGACAGCTGCCTTCGAAGCCAACATCATAACTCAAATGGATTTAGATTTCAAGATACTTCTCAGTATTTTTACTGAGATCTTTGGATGGCATTATGGGATTTCTTTCTTCACAAATGAGAGTGAAAAGAAAGCAGTTTCTTAGAAAACATCATAATTCCTACCTTTTGGACCAGACTTTGCATTAAGAGCACCTATGATGCCTTAAAATGCTGCCTAAATATGCAGCTTACTAGGTTTGAGTCAGTGATTTAGTACACATACAGTGGGGAAAAAAAGTATTTAGTCAGCCACCAATTGTGCAAGTTCTCCCACTTAAAAAGATGAGAGAGGCCTGTAATTTTCATCATAGGTATACCTCAACTATGAGAGACAAAATGAGAAAAAAAATCCAGAAAATCACATTGTAGGATTTTTAAAGAATTTATTTGCAAATTATGGTCGAAAATAAGTATTTGGTCAATAACAAAATTTCATCTCAATACTTTGTTATAATATACCCTTTGTTGGCAATGACAGAGGTCAAACATTTTCTGTAAGTCTTCACAAGGTTTTCACACACGGTTGCTGTAATGCAAATAAATGATTTAAGTGAGACAGATGTGTATCTCTCAAGACACAATTTATTTTAAAAAGATCTGTCAATTTACTGTATGTGTGATTATGTGACTGTCTAATCTCAGGTGTCAACTGCTTTAAAAATTATGATAAACTTAATCATGTCAGAAAGCGTTTATAAACAGAAAATACCTTTCAAAAATAAGCAGCATTAGGGAATACTAAAATGAAAATAAAATCACCAAATAAAAACAAATGATTCTGAATGTAGGAAAATACTGCCAAAAAAGTGAGAATTAAATTCTGCTGAATTTTTTGTCTGTGAAATCATTTATAAATCACTAGAAAGGAGTACATAATAATGTACCCCGGATTAGTCTTTGGATCTGGATTGCGTCCTTCAAAGAGTCCAAAGTAAAGGACAGAATTGGTTCCACTCATGTCCAGCTGTGAGGGGAACAAAATGTTTTTAAATCATTAACACATCATGCAGCTAAATATAAACTATTTTAAAGGTGCATCAAAAAATGACATGCTTCTGGCTATGTTTCCTCAAAACCTTTCAGTAAACAGTGCTTAAAAGAAGCATTTTTTTTTAGCGTGAAGAATATTTAAGTAATCTGAAGAACCTGTTTCCACTATAAAGAACATTTTGTGCGATGGAAAGGATCCATGGATGTTAAACGCTCTTCGGGAGTCATCAATGCCAATAAAGAAGCATTATTTTTAAGAGTGTATGTAAGAATAAAATATTGCTTTACTACTAACTGATTGCTGCACCGGACATGCAGTGTACAGGTGCATCTCAATAAATTAGAATGTCGTGGAAAAGATGACTCGATAGAACACGTGTGGGTGAGCAACAGCATTCACAGCTGCACGCAGTAAATCAGTCACTAATATGTTCTTTCCACGAAAATATTGGTGTTTATGCAAAAAAAATAATTTTCTAGTGTCCACTGCCTACACGCATCCCTTCTAAAACAGCATCCTTACTCAAACAGAACCTCACACATGTGGCAGCAACTCTGTGTGTCATACAAATAGCGCAGGTGGCCCCAAAAGTTGCACACTTTATAACCACAACTAAATATTTTTTGACATGAAAAATCTTTTGCACATTATTTACAAGCTTTTTGAAACACTCAGTATTGCATATACAGTACAGTGTAATCAATGCCTAAAATGTCTGATAGTCACAATAGATAACAAAATATCAAAGCACAAAATACAGTACAAACAGTAATAATGTGAAATAGGGATGCTCCGATCAGGATTTTTGCAGCCGATACTGAGTGCCGATTTCTTATCATGGTGATCGGCCGATACCGATGCCGATTCTGATGCCGATTCTGATGCTTCAAGCTAAAGTTAAAGTTAAAGTGATGAGTAGACTGAAGTTGGGCTCAGGTGGTTGTGCTGTGGGATGTGTTTCCCATACATTTATTTATTTGTGGCGCTCACCACAATATCAAAACTGACCGATTTTCCAAAAGGCTTCGTTGAATAAACATGAGCACGTACTGCACGTTTACAAATCAAAACGAGGCGCGGGTGTTTTTATATCACTGTATATCTGAAGGAAGACTATCTTTAGAAAATGTTCAATGTCATTTTCATTTCATCTTGCATGTTATATGCCTGATAAAGCAGAGTTTGTGAGCTCAGCACTGCTGTTACTGGGGAAACCTCTGTTTCTCCCGCTTTAAAATGCATTCTGATTATTTGCAGGTGGATAAAATAAATCATAAATGATGCAAATATTAAGGACATTTTTTTCACGAGGCAGACAATTTCGTGCAATTTTCTATTTTGATGAATAGAAAGTTGCAAAATACAGTAGCAACAGAAATCTTTTGTAACATTGGAATGTCTCTACTGTCACTTTAGATCATTTAATGTGTCCTTGCAATAGGAAAGTGTTAATTTCTTAAGAAATAAATCAAATGAGTTATGACCTGTCTGGTTGCTGTAACTAAAGCGTAGATTGAGAGACGTC
>NW_015505332.1:2579059-2580733 GCF_001515645.1 Sinocyclocheilus grahami
AAATGAACTTTTCCATGACATTCTAATAGTATGCAACATTGTTGTCCCACGACCTTATCGTTCTGTTTTGCTGTACCTGGGAAGTGATGTCGGTCCTCCATGGATCCACCTGGAGCCCGTCGCACCAGCCTCCGCGGCCGTACAACCAGGTCCCATGTTCATTGGGCACTGCTCCTTCAGATACCCGCATGGCACAGCCCAGAGGTGATCCTGCATGGACATGCACATCTGTTTTACTCACTGGCACAGTGTGAGCACATTTCTTTGATGTCATAAGATGTTATCTAGTTCACCCATCCTGTCACCCTGGTGCTACTAACCAGCTGACACAAATATGAGGGTGTTAGTTAATGTCATAAAATGGTATTAAGTCCACTAATTCTGCCACCCTGGTGCTACTAACCAGCTGACTCAAACACGAGCGTGTTATTGACGGATCTGTTGATCAGGAAATGATGTGATGTCACACAAAATTCACCGCAGAAGTTCTCGTCAGACCCGTGAGCCGTGATAACAGCATATAACTCCACCTGCCACACAAAAATACATATTCAATTCATGGAAGGTTTTAATTCTCCAGAAATATGACATGCAAAAATAAATAAATAAAATAATAAGAATGAATGAATGAAGCATTATACTAAAATAATATTAAAAATATATTATTATAATTTTGGTATTATTATTGGTATGATCAGTATTATTACTAGCACTATTCCAGCACACATGTAAAAACACACATTCGATTTATGGAAAGTTTTTACTTATGCATAAATGTTATATGCAAAATAAATAAATGAAAAAATTAAAATAAATAAATCGATTGATTGTTTTATTATAAAATTCATATTAATAAGATTTTAAAAGATTTTAAAAAACACATTCAATCCAAGGAAAGTTTTTACATATCCGGAAATGTTATATGCAATTAAATAAATAGATTAATCAATTACAAAATAAACACATTGTATTAAAATAAAATATAAAAAAAATATTTTATTATAATTTTTGCATTACTATTGTTATTAATAGTATTATTTATAGTTCTATTCCAGCACATATGTAAAATATGTCTGACTTTTAGATTATTTAAATGCTATTATTATTATTATTATTATTACTATTTGACCAATAATAACAGGTTTGGATTTATCACCTTCTTTGTTGAAGCTGGAAGACTGAACTTGATCTCTTGGTATCTGCTGTTATAGTCCTTGTCAAACGTCCCCCCAGGGAAGAGTGACATTACCTTGAAAGGGTACAGTCTGTCTGCGAAAACAATGTCAGATGATGTCAACATCCATAACAGACGTCCTCATCCCGCTGCAATCTGTTTGACTTGGTTTATTACTACAGTAACTGGAGTTGCACTGATGCATTTTGGGAAACAGCCAAGCCCCTAAATGCACTTCCAAGAAAAGCATATTTATGGTGTTCTGCAAGTGCACTAAAATAGAGCAAGTGATTATATAGATTTATGACTCATTGTGAATTTTATTGTAAAACTGAGGCTGACTACAAACTGTAAGTTCTTGAAGTTCTCTGTAAGTTACATGAAGTGGAGTAATATCAACCCATTTTGATAATGAAGAACTTTCTGTAGTGTTAACTATGTAGATGATATTCCCCTTCTCTTTTCCAAAACTGGAGACACCTCGTTTTGTTCCTTTGAGT
>NW_015505332.1:2581645-2582286 GCF_001515645.1 Sinocyclocheilus grahami
TGACCTGTCTGGTTGCTGTAACTAAAGCGTAGATTGAGAGACGTCATCCATGGCATGGCCCATGGCACAGTCTTCATGGTGAAGACACATTTCTTGTCATTTAGCAGGGGAATCAAAGGAGAAACATCCGTCAGCCAATGACCTGTGCCTCTGTAAAGAAAGTCACAAACAGTTTCTACCATCAGCAACAAACTGTAACACACTGTCTAAAGGCCATTGCTCCTCAAGCACGATTACTATAAAGATAACAAGAAGGACAACTATATTAGTGTCCTCACCAATAACGTTCTATACATTATAAGTGCAAACTGCAGGTTTGTCATCTAACCCCTTAAATCCTCAAGCTCTTTGAAGCAGGTGGATTCTGATTGGCTGTCAATGTTTTTATCATTCCTCAGCTGGAAAAATGGTTCTGAAAGTCATTCCAATTATATTGTTTCTCTGTGCCGGTATCATTATAGTTGTGGTGTGGACTCTGCTATTCTTTTAAATATAGAATGACATTTAAAACTAAATCTCTATCATTATTTTTCACATCCTTGGTGTGACCAGGCCTTAAAGGGTTAGTTCACCCAAAAATGAAAAATTAGGCTGTTTTTTACTCACCCGAGGCATCCTAGGTGTATATGACTTTCTTCTTT
>NW_015505332.1:2582296-2583493 GCF_001515645.1 Sinocyclocheilus grahami
TTCTCTTTTCCAAAACTGGAGACACCTCGTTTTGTTCCTTTGAGTCTGACTCGATAGAACATGTGTGGGTGAGCAACAGCATTCACAGCTGCACGCAGTAAATCAGTCACTGATATGTTCTTTCCACGAAAATATTGGTGTTTATGCAAAAAAAAAAATTTCTAGTGTCCACTGCCTACACGCATCCCTTCTAAAACAGCATCCTTACTCAAACAGAACCTCACACATGTGGCAGCAACTCTGTGTGTCATACAAATAGCGCAGGTGGCCCCAAAAGTTGCACACTTTATAACCACAACTAAACATATTTGACATGAAAAATCTTTTGCACATTATTTACAAGCTTTTTGAAACACTCAGTATTGCATATACAGTACAGTGTAATCAATGCCTAAAATGTCTGATAGTCACAATAGATAACAAAATATCAAAGCACAAAATACAGTACAAACAGTAATAATGTGAAATAGGGATGCTCCGATCAGGATTTTTGCAGCCGATACGGAGTACCGATTTCTTATCATGGTGATCGGCCGATACCGATGCCGATTCTGATGCTTCAAGCTAAAGTTAAAGTTAAAGTGATGAGTTGACTGAAGTTGGGCTCAGGTGGTTGTGCTGTGGGATGTGTTTCCCATACATTTATTTATTGGTGGCGCTCACCACAATATCAAAACTGACCGATTTTCCAAAAGGCTTCATTGAATAAACATGAGCACGTACCGCACGATTAAAAATCAAAAACAAGGCGCGGGTGTTTTTATATCACTGTATTTCTGAAGGAAGACTATCTTTAGAAAATGTTCAATGTCATTTTCATTTCATCTTGCATGTTATATGCCTGATAAAGCAGAGTTTGTGAGCTCAGCACTGCTGTTACTGGGGAAACCTCTGTTTCTCCCGCTTTAAAATGCATTCTGATTACTTGCGGGTGGATAAAATAAATCATAAATGATGCAAATATTAACAATTTTTTTCATGAGGCAGACGATTTCGCGCAATTTTCTATTTTGATGAATAGAAAGTTGCAAAATACAGTAGAAACAGAAATCTTTTGTAACATTAGAATGTCTCTACTGTCACTTTAGATCATTTAATGTGTCCTTTCAATAGAAAAGTGTTAATTTCTTAAGAAATAAATCAAATGAGTTCTGACCTGTCTGGTTGCTGTAACTAAAGCGTAGATTGAGAGACGTC
>NW_015505332.1:2584223-2637982 GCF_001515645.1 Sinocyclocheilus grahami
AATAATCACTTTAATGTAGCTTGCGCCAACAGTTGTACACAGAAGTTGTACACTTTTTTTATGGATGGGTGATTTTTATTTAAGTTCTTTTGGACTGAAGCAATGCAACACCCCCTGAGTGGCATTAAACAGCTTGAAAGATCAAAGACAATTTTTAATACAACTCCGACTGGATTCGTCTGAAAGAAGAAAGTCATATACACCTAGGATGCCTCGGGGGTGAGTAAAACACAGCCTAATTTTCATTTTTGGGTGAACTAACCCTTTAAGGCTAATTTCTAATGTCCACAATGACGATGTTGGAAAAACAGCAACAATTCAGTTAAACCGAATGATCATGTACCTGCGAAAGGCTGTTATCCAGCGCCCGAGCTCCAGGTTGCAGTATGGGCTGGTGCGATCGCAGCATACGTACAGCTGTACGGTGTGATCCCAGTGAGCACATGTCTCGTCCCTGCGGCCGGGACAGGACAGGGAGGCGTCCAATTCCAGAATATCATAATCCATGAAATCTATATACAAAAACAGACAGAATTAGAGAAAAAAATGTCTAGCTTTGAATGATAGGTCTGTCACGTCATGGTGGATGTTACTAATGTGAAGCTCAAACCTCCAGGCAGATCCACCACTGCTTGAGCTCCCGTCTCTCCCTGCATCAGATGACGATCAAACACAGGCACTATAACGGCAGGCTGACTCAGCTGCTCCTGCAGAGCCTCATTGAATGTGAACCTACAGAATTAAATAAATGTGAACTGGACATAAGAAAAAAGGTGAATTATGATACCATAAGTTAGTGATGGTAACGGCCAGGACAATAATTGGACAATATTTAGCAATTTTACGATTTTAAGATCAGCATTTCGCACATACAGTATTAGCACAATATCAGCTGTCAGCACCCAGTTCTCCAGATATCCCCATGGCATTGGCCATCAGTCAATCACTACATTCAACATTCATCACTACTTCTCACTCGATTCAAATTGTGACAACTAGCCCCGGTTTCCAGTACATGCACTAAACATGAAGACAGATTGTTTTGAGTGGATTGAACACACAAATGTTTTAAACATGATAAGTATTACCTGTTAAGTGGATGAAATATTCACCAACCAGATATCAGTTTTCGGTTACACTTTATTTTAAGGTGTCCTTGTTACCGTGTAATTACACCATTTAAAGGGGTCATATTATGCAATTTCAATTTTTCCTTTCTCTTTGGAGTGTTACAAGCTCTTGGTGCAGAAAGAAGATCTGTAAAGTTGCAAAGACTAAAGTCTCAAATCCAAAGAGATATTCTTTATAAAAGTTAAGAGTCAGCCACGCCTACCTAAAACGGCTCGTTCTAACACGCCCCCCAGAAGACGCTGTGTGCTTCGTTGTGAAAGCGAAACTACTTTGTTTGGTCTTCCAAAAGAGGACGATATCCGCTTTGTCATGCCTGGAGCTGATCCGTGCTGGTCGCTGAGGGAATACATCAACTTCGTGCTGTGGATCGCCGGATCGGCTTTCATCGTGGAGGAAGCGGAGTCCAGCCCGGGGTCGTCACATGTGGCTGCCGCAAGCCCGCCGGCCTCTCTGTTCTCAAGCCCGCACGCCGCCGCTCACTCTAGCCTGCCGTGTGTTTCGTTGTGAAACAAAAGCAAAACGAAAAGCGAAACTACTTAGACTTTAGCCTTCCAAAAGAGGACACGACTAGAAATCAGTGGTTAAGTTGTATTTACAACACTGTTCCAGAACACTTCAACCCAAATATTCAGATGTGTGCAGCACATTTTATGGAGGACTGTTTCCTGATCCTGGGAGAGTAGACTACAATGCCGGCTGTTCTGACTCACAGACTGTAAGTATGTTTTTTATATTTAAAGAATTTGCCACTGACGATTCAAACACGAATTTTGAGCAGTGTAGAGTAGCACTTTTTATTTGTCATTTCTCCGATCACAAACGCAGACATGGTTTTATGTTTACACGGCCGCTTTTCAGACCGATGAGCTTTGCAAAAATCGACGCGTTTCAGAAAGGCGGGGCATAGAGGAGAAACAATAATGTACAATATGTGGAAAATAATGTGTTTTTTGAACCTTAAACCGCATAAACACATTTCATTACACCAAATACACAAAATAATGTTTTTTTTAGCAATATCATATGACCCCTTTAAGTACTGAGTCATATTAATTTACTACATGTACTTACTATATGGTTAGGGTTTAGTTTAGTTTAGTTTAGTTTAGGGTTAATTGCATGTAATTATGCATAATTTATTGTGTATAAAACAGATAGTTCCGGTCCTTGATTGTCATTTCTCCGATCACAAACGCAGACATGGTTTTATGTTTACACGGCGCGATATGCAACGCAACGCGTAAAAAGACAGTATAAGTCATTATAATTCGTAATTATATCCCCACTGGATGCAACAAATGCCTCGTTTATAATGGGTTTTAATGTTTTTGTCTCGTCGCTCCGGCCGGACACGGCATCACAGTATGGTAAGGGACGTAACATTTCCGTCACACGCTTGAGGTATTCGGCCAATCACAACGCACTGGATAGCCGGCCAATCACAGCACACCTCGCTTTTCAGACCGATGAGCTTTGTAAAAATCGACGCGTTTCAGAAAGGCGGGGCATAGAGGAGAAACAATAATGTACAATATGTGGAAAATAATGTGTTTTTTGAACCTTAAACCGCATAAACACATTTCATTACACCAAATACACAAAATAATGTTCTTTTTAGCAATATCATATGACCCCTTTAAGTACTGAGTCATATTAATTTACTACATGTACTTACTATATGGTTAGGGTTTAGTTTAGTTTAGTTTAGTTTAGGGTTAATTGCATGTAATTATGCATAATTTATTGTGTATAAAACAGATAGTTCCGGTCCTTGATTCTGATTGGTTGAGCCACGTTCAAAGCTGTTGTAAATTACTCTAGAAATATACACCTTTGTTTACGTTTGTGTGTTGCTCGGCAACAACTTTGTTGCAACCACAACCGATTCTGAGGAACTACATTGTTTGGTGGAAGAATAATGTTTTTATTAATATCATTACACTTTATTTGCTCGGTTTTATTTTGTGAAACCTTACTACGTATATGGAATAACCGTTTTATAAAAGCAATAAGCCCTGTGAAGCCGTGGTTTACAGTGAATTTATAACAGCTAAGGGGCGTTGTTAGGCAAGAGTCTTCTTGGGGCTTATTGCTTTATTTTATAATAGTAATTACATGTAACATGTGCAACAAGGACACCTTAAAAATAAAGTGTTACCCAGTTTTCTTACCACTGAGCTTGCCAGGCCATGAATCTAAAGGTGGGGTAGAGAAACCAGCCCATCTCAGACAGCGCCCCCTTCTGGTTGATCGCGAAGAAGAAGTTTGGAGAAGGTGTGACCTGGAATGTCACATTCACAGGGCGTCCCTTTCTATCGAAACAATCCAGCTGCAATATAACAAAGAGTGAAAAATTTAAGGGGGTCTGAATACTTTCCGTACCCACTGTATATATAACACTGCATGATTTATCAGCCTGTTTAAATAATACAAGTAATGCTGCAAACGTTGCAAATACACACATAAAGTTCTTAAGTAATAAATAATGAAGTGCTGAAATGTTATTATGACTTGTTTGACAACACACAACCAATCATAAACAGCCTCTGTGCTTATCTTATTCAAAATTCATGTGCCGTCACTAAAACTTTCACATGCGATTTTTCACGTGAAGGAAACTACTTTTGAAGATGACAGCACAAAAATGACAGCAAAAGAATTAAAGGGAATGATAAAAGATATGTTTTATTAATAGGATGAAATATACTGCAGCATTTTTACAGAAGGCCAGGCTGTTATAAAAATAAGTAGTGTGTTTGTATGTTGCATCTTTTTAATTAAAGTTATTAACTTCACAAATATACAAAAAAGAACCACTATTATTACTTGACTTCATCCTAAATTAAAGAAAGAAAGAAAAAAAAACTTTGTCTTTCTCTTTATTTATTCCTTCCCTTTCTAGCTTGTACTTATTTGAACAAATGCCTGAAACTTGGTATTACGAGCACTTCCTGTGTCTGTTTGCCTCTTTAAGAAGAATCGCTTTATGTATTCCCCAGTTGTAAGTCGCGTCTGCAAAATGACTAAATGTAAATGTATTATTTATTTTTAGCTTTCATTTTAATTTTAAGTTTTAGTACTTTTGTTGTGTGCTTTTGTAATTCTATCTATCTATCTATCTGTCTGTCTGTCTATCTATCGTTCTATCTATCTGTCTGTCTTTCTATCTGTCTGTCTGTCTATCTGTCTGTCTGTCGTTCTATCTATCTGTCTGCCATTTTTAGGGACTAAAATTAAAAATCTAAGATTTAGATTTATCGTTCTATCGTTCTATCTATCTATCTGTCTGTCTATCTATCTATCTATCTGTCTATCTATCTATCTATCTATCTATCTATCTATCTGTCTGTCTATCTATCGTTCTATCTATCTATCTGTCTGTCTGTCTGTCTATCTATCGGTCTATCTATCTGTCTGTCTGTCTGTCTGTCTGTCTGTCTGTCTGTCTGTCTATCTATCTATCTATCTATCTATCGCTACAGTGAATGTTTATATATGTGTATACTATATGGTAATAATTGAAATGGTTCTCCAAAGTAATTTTAAAGAATACAACAGTATCATGTTGTCCAAAATCATAATAAAACGTGGTGCTTTGTGGTAGAAAGCAAGCAAGCTACAGTGTTGGTGTGAGATGTTAATGTGATACTGAATGTGTGTCTGTACCCGTGAGCTGCGGCTCTGTACACCTGCTCTCTCATCCAGAGCGCGTCCTGCAGCGCAGTGTCATCCAGGGACAGCAGCAGGACTTCAGTGCTGGACGGCAGATATGTCAGCAGCTCCGACAGAGACTCGCTCCACGTCCACAGACACTCCAGAAAGGCGGATTTATTGGTGAACGCGTGAACGACGAGCGCACTCCTCGAGCCGTTCTGAGGACTGTAAATAAACACTCCGTCCAGAGTTTGCACCTGGAAAGCAGGAGCAACATCACCAGGTTCGAACCCCTCCAGACCTTCAGTGGACCTTCCGTTGTGTCTGGTGCTACCTGCATTCTGCTCCGCAGAGTCTGTGTGCTGCAGGTTATCAGAGGATTTCGCATTTCTCGGAGGAGACGTTGCATTAACGCGAAACGCAGCGCAGAAATATAACAGATAAAAACAAAGCAGCAGAAATCGACAATAAAACATGGTTTTCAGCTGAGAACGGGCATTTCTTTGTTTATGAACACGCACGTGAACTGCACACGCTCCCGAATCTGTGTATCTCGAACGTTACATTGTTTCACTTTTAATTCAAGTTCTTCCTCATTTAGATAAACGCGGGGGCGTGACCTACGGAGGCCTGGCAGGTTTGAGTGACACGACCAAATGGCCAATAAGAGACGAGAAGGAGATGCAAAATACTAAATAGAATCATACAAAATAAATATTCAACATGCATTCAAACCTTAGAAAGAATGAAAAACAGCAACGAATGGAAAATCTATTTAGTTTTATTTAATCTGCGAACCATTTCAATGACTTTTATTTTATGCTTTCTTTAATATTTTATTTCTTCAAACGTTATTTGCTGTTATTTATATACGATCATAGTACTTATTGCTATTTTGATATTAGCTTTTATTTTTATATTTTTAGTTTTCATTGCATTTATTTCATTTTTCATCTATTTAGCCTTACTTTATTTTTGTCAGTTTACATTTTTTTGTCATTTTAGTGCTTCAACTTATACTTATACTTAGTTGCCAAGGCATTTTTAATTTTTTTTTAATTTTTTTTCCCATCTATTTAGATTTTATTTTATTCCAGCTTTATTTCAATGAACAAAAATATTTTAATAGTTTTTCTTTTTTTTTTTTACCATAGAATTGTTATTGTTGCTAATTGCATTTTTACATTTTATCCCCCCCCCCCCCCCATATACCCCCCTACCCAGCCCCAACAAAGCAATCCCCAATTAAAACACGACATCTGAAAAAAAAAAAAAAATTTTTTTAACTAAATACAATTACAAAATACAAAAAACACATAAAACAAATTCATAATAATAATAAAATAAGGGGTATACATATATACCTCCACTCAATCCACGTCTAAGATTTGTAAATCATTAAATAATGTTATAAATGGTTGGAAAATTGATAAACTTTTCAAAAAAAAGATTCCCCCCTACCTCTGATATTGTACTTAATTTTTTCAAGTTTTAAAAAAAAGACCAAATCTTTGAGCCAAACTGAAATAGACGGGGGTTTATGGGAGGTCCAAGATAACACCAGTTTAATATTTTTTCTTTCATCATATCAGCATCTCGTGTTTCCTTTTTCTTTCATCCTGTGCAGCACGCACTTTCAAATGTATTATTATTAATGAATGTATTAATAAGTAATCTAATTACATGAATATTCAATCATCATATATAATTAAGTTTATCAATTTAATTAAAATAAATTAAATATTGATCATTAAGATTAGTAAATAGTATTTTAAAATGATATTAAATCAACAAATTAAAAAACGTAAAAATAAAGATGAATAAATAGAGCCGCTAAAAAATCCTTTAAAATAATCAGCCAACAGAAATATATATATATATATATATATAAAATGTGTTCAAGAAGAGAAGAGAACATTTAAAAGACAAAGCGGCTGCTAATGCTGAATCGTGTGTGAATCAAATCTAATAATGTGGTTTATCTTACAAATGACTTCCAGGGCAGAAATGTCAGACTTGTGTGGGTCTAATGGGAAAACGGAATGTGGTTGAATTAGGTTTGTCAGTTTTTTCCTTTCCTTTTTCCACATGCATAGCACTACAGCATATTTTGTCACAACGTTTTTAATGACATATATTTTCTTTTAGGATCCTTCTAGGAGCGCTGTGACTTTGTTGAAGCTTTTAACCTGCACCTACATGGTTGACACCCTCTCATTAGCATGTTGTGCAGAGGAAAAATAAATGCGGAACTACATTCAGAAATAAATGAGTGATCAAAGGAAAATAAATAGGATGAGTTTAGCATTTCCTTAAACATTTTCCATTTGTCCACCAATTTATTTTATTTATTTGCCTACTTTAATCACATGTTTAATTATTTCTATATGTATTTAAACAAGAATTTGTGTATTTATACATACATTTATTTGCGTATTTATTTATTTATTATTTTTGCAGGTTTCGTCCTCCATACTTTTGGTCCAAAACGTCCGGTTGAAACTGATAACGCTCTGTTCTGAAATAAATCAATTAAAAATAAAAACAAGATAATAGTTATTTGGGAAATTGCATTTGTCTTATATATATATATATATAAATACAGTTGCGCCAAAAACAATTTGGACACTAAAGCCACAATTAAAAATGTCTTAGTGTGTCAACGAACTAGTAATGTTTTACCTCCCAACAAAAGTAGTTTCAACGTCTCCAATCCAAAAGAATGAGGAAGGATTGGTAATGTGCCCACACCGCCACCTAGTGCTGAATAACGATTAAAGCATGATGAAGAGTCATACTGTCACGTGACACATTTCCATGTTCTTTGCAACTTCTTTGGCTTGCGCTCATGTTAAACGGACACAAATACAAACTAAACCAAACAACTAGAACGGTTCACACGTAGTCATTCGATTCATTCACAAATCAGTTTGAGCGATAATAGAGCGACCGTTTCACTTTTAAGTGATTTTTATTTATTGGCTCTTTAAAATTGTGATGCATTTGTTGGTTAAATGTAAATAGATGGCAGACGCCACTGAGCTAGAGAAAAAATTATTATTAAATTCATTTTGAACACAAATGCCATTCAATTTGCAAGACTTCTAAAATATGTAACGAGCATTATTTTATTAACATACCAAGTCAAAGACTGTTTATCAATTAATTAATTAATAAATAATTATAATGTTGGTCCCACTTTTACTTTTTACACTTTAAACATGAATTATTCTTGAAGGTTCAATGTATTACTGCCATATAACTGTAAAACCTATTCGGAAACGGTCATTATTAATTAACACAAACATAACACATTTTAATTATTAAATATTGAGCAACACTATACTTTTAATGTGATACAAGGGGATAACAAGTGATGAAAGTGTGACAACTGCCCCGTAAATAATTTCAATATTATGATCAGTGTTTCTTGTACAAAAACGTTGTAGGTATATTTCTTATTAGATTTGAATGTTTATTAAAAAAAACAACAACTTATGACGGTTCCCAGTCTTGCAACACTATTTGAGATCTTTCAGCAATCTAAATGAGCACCCTGTATCATCACAAGTTTATTAAGAGACTGTACAATACAAACGAAAAATACAATTAAAAATACAGACGCAGAACATAACATTACAAAACAAAAATTGCTTTGGACTGGTGTCCTAACAGCTGAAATACTGTACAGCAGAGGTGAGCTTACAGACAAACATGTTGAAACCTCTCTATCATGAGCACAACCGTTCCCGTCCATGAATTAAGACACCCGTCTGCTGAGTATTAAAAAACATACAAAAAATATTACGTTAGCTGTCTTGGTGTACGTATACATATTTATATATATATAAAAATAACTGAAATAACATTAATGAAGTTATAGGAGGTGGTCAAAGGATATTGACTAGACAGACATTATACTTTGGAAACACTTCTGCAATAAGAGAAAAACAAAATTATAAGCCAAAACAGCAAATAATACGTTTGCCCGTCCCTGGATGTCACTTGTGCATTTACAGTTGTAGAATTTGGCCACGTTACATGGGATTCTTCATCCAGGGAAAATAGAGCACAGTCACATTTTTTTCTTTTTCAAAAAACGCACTTCTGTTATAGAGGTTCATGTTATTCAGTTAACGAGTAAACAATTTATCACCAAAATATAGTTCAGTTTTCCAATATAACTGTAGACATCAGCTGGGAAGTGAATGCATTATATATTTCGTTTAGATCGGTATGGGTTTGGCTTGCCTAAGACCGAGTTTCACAAAGGTAAACGCTTTAGCCGAAGTCCACGAACAGCTTGAACGCCTCGGTCAGACTGCAAGGACAGCTCGGAGTCTGAAGGCTACACAGATATCAGGTCAGGGGGATTGGCGAATGAGAACAACCTGCTCATCATTAAAGATTTTAAAAGATCTTCCCTTTCTTCTTATTCTTTTCCAAAGTCCTGTTGTGGAGAAAAAAATACAACAATAAAAAAAACAAACAAAAAAAACTGCTCCGAGCAAGGGATGCATTATTTTAGAAATGCAGAGGGAAAATTACATCATATATTAAATATATTATTTTAAAAATATTTTATTATATATATATATATATAAAAAAATTTTTTATATTACATATTTAATTTATCGGATCACATACATTTTCTGCTGCTCCAGGATACGCTGCTGGGTCTCCCAGGTGGATCTCTCGTCCTCAAACTGACGTCGTCTCTCCTCCAGCTCCTTATGCTGAGCCTCCAGGTTCTTCTTCATCTGCTCATGACGCCGCTGCAGCTGCACAGGCCACACAGAAACAAGAGGTCAGGCTCTGTTATTGCCCGTCAAATCAAGTACACCAAGCAGACAGCAGACACTGATTGTAGAATTTAACTAAAGAGCAAAAAAGCATTTCGAACTTGTGCGTTTCAGTATCATTGAGATACTATTATAGTTAATTAATATTATGAATACGTTTTTATTGTTATATTTTCTATTTTATTTTTAGTTAGGGTTTTAGTTAAAAAAAATTTTTTTTTGTCGTCTTAAAAAAACAAACAAAAAAAATTAGTCTATATAGTATAATATCCCTGGGATTATTTTTATTCATTTAATTTTTTTTAGTACGTTTGTCATTTTTATTCTTTTATTAAAATATACAGTTTTAATTCATTTACTTTAATTTATTTTAGTACATCAATTTAAACTAAATAAAAATTAAAAAAATAAAATAAAAATCTTAAAATCAGTTAGTTCATTTTATTCAGGTTTTTTTTAATGGTTTTAGTTTAACTATAATAGCCCTGGTGTGGAAATGTGCATATAGTAAATATAAATGAAAGTATGATTAATTATCATTGTGTTGACCAGTGCAAATATAACATCATTATTTTTTAATTTATATCCTTACTGTTTTACTTATTTTTGGAATTTGCAATGGCTATGTGGTCCAAACTATGGTTCGGAATAAAATAAAATAAATAATATTTATATAAAGATGTTATTCTTTTAGTTTTATCACCTAATCCATTTTAGGACATGTCGAGGAATTGTGCTGTCAGTACCTCTGCCTCTGAATCTTTCAGTTTCTGGATCTTCTCCTTGACTTTCATCTCAAACACCTGCTCCATCTCCATCTCCATCTTCTTCATTTTGGTCACATGCTCCCTTCTCTCCTCCTCCATCTGGGCGAGAGGGCTCCTAGTATTGACACATGCCATTTACAATCATGAGAGCACATCCCAGTTTCCCCTAGAGCAACGCATCCCTGTGCATCTTCACAAGACAAGAGGAGATGGAAAGGTGGACAAACAAAGCCCTCGTTGCCCACTCCTCATCACAAAGATGAGGTCAAGGTGACACCCATGACCAATCGCTCCCTCTAAACACCTCTGGCAACTAAACACTCATGGCTTACCATGGCCAGTCTTGCTAAGGCAGAGAAAAAGGAGGAAGAACATCAAACGAACAAACATCCTGGTTCCAGAGGAACCTGAAAGCTGTTAATGGCCAAAGCATTTTTGCTGATCAAAGTTAGAAAGCTGCGAAGAGGTTCGACAGGAACATATGCAAAGACGGTGGGACTCATAATGCGATGTTGATTCAGTCCAAAATGATTCATCAATGATGCATCTCAATCAGGGTTATTGAAATTAAAACTAAAACTAACACTAAAAGAAATCATTAAAATAAATGTTAACTGAAATTTAATTTTATCTCATCTAGTTGCTGAAGCATAATTTATTTTGTTGTTGTTGTTGTTGAACCAAATAACTAAAACTGAAATAAAATTAATAACTATATATTAGCAAAAAAAAGAAAAGAAAAAGTATTTAATTCAATAAATATTAGTGATTAAATATTTAAATAATAGATCATTTAATATTTAAACAATTCAAAATATGAATAAAAACTCACGTAGTATACAAATTACCATAAAATAACACTGATCTCAATTTTGGAACAACAAAATAAAAGATCTTATTCATGAAATATGAGCAGAACGAATTTGAATTCAATACAACCATTTTTGTGATTCAAAGTCTGAGTAAGAACGGCAAGGCACCCGTGAATCAATTTTTTTTCTCCCACTCATAGACAAACAGTAGGATATACTCCTGGATACTTCTCATCAGGAAAATAAGGAAGGGTTTGACTTCCTCTAACCTAACCAGTTCAACTGGGTTGCTGTCACAAGGTCTATTACTGCCCGGAAAAAAAATCACACATGGAACTGGTGGAAAAAGAGGGAGATAACAGACACCGCAAGACACCGTTCTCAGAGGAAGAGAGGATCCAGACAACACAGGGATTTGGAAAAATGTAAATGACCACTTACATGCCTTCAACCGTGTCAACTCTAAAAGAAAAAACACACACACTTAGCATGCTACAAATCATACTGTGCACTGAAGAGCAAAATAATGTGTCGACAGAAAGCAGATGACTGAGTAAGAACGGCAAGGCACCCGTGAATCAATTTTTTTTCTCCCACTCATAGACAAACAGTAGGATATACTCCTGGATACTTCTCATCAGGAAAATAAGGAAGGGTTTGACTTCCTCTAACCTAACCAGTTCAACTGGGTTGCTGTCACAAGGTCTATTACTGCCCGGAAAAAAAATCACACATGGAACTGGTGGAAAAAGAGGGAGATAACAGACACCGCAAGACACCGTTCTCAGAGGAAGAGAGGATCCGGACAACACAGGGATTTGGAAAAATGTAAATGACCACTTACATGCCTTCAACCGTGTCAACTCTAAAAGACAAAAACACACACACTTAGCATGCTACAAATCATACTGTGCACTGAAGAGCAAAATAATGTGTCGACAGAAAGCAGATGAGAGGAAAGACAAGTCTGGATTATAACGCTTTTAATGTGGTTTCCTGCAAAAATGATATTTTAGGTTAAAGGTGACGGTCGACTATTGGAAGCTGCATGGCGTGACCACAAACATGTCTGTGAGCGCGTGCTCATGCATATGTGCACTCGTGCTTGTGTTAAGAGTCTGCCTTCTTAAATTAAGGGTTAGCGAGCACAGCAAACTTAATATAAATCTCCTCAAACCAGAGAAATGTACTGACAGAAAATATATTTAAGCAATCCAGTTAAATAAGAGTTAACATTTACTTTGTTAAACCCCTTCCTGTTTTTTCATTATATGTTAGATTACATAGTATATTATATTATATATTACATTATATTACCAACCGACTCCATTCTGTAACGGCCACTTCTAACTAGAGATGCACCGATTGCAATTTTCTTGGCCGATTCCGATTTCTTGTTAGTGTGATCTGCCGATACCGATTTTTGCCGATTCCGATTTTTTTTTCTAAGAACTATAATTGACAGCATATACAAACAAAAATCTACTTTTCTTCAATGCAAAGTTTTATTTTCATAAAAAAACACAAGGAAAATATCAGTAATAAAATAAGAAAAAAAAAAAAAAAAAAGCTAACAACAGCACAAATAAATGCAATAGAATAAAGAGAGCTATGAGTTTTTCAGGTTAAGCAAGTTTTTATTCAGGTAAGAAATACTACAGAAATTAAAGTAATCAAATGTCAATTTTTAATAAATGTAATTTCTGATAAAGAGAGCTATGAAACTAAGTTTTTCAGATTACGTAAGTTTTTATTCAGGTAAGAAATACTACAGAAATTAAAGTAATCAAATGTCAATTTTTAATAAATGTAATTTCTGTAGTCTTCATTGTAAAAATTAAATACAAATTAATGCTTACCATTAAAGTTATAAAACGTATTCAGTCAAGAGCAGAAAGTAATTTTCTTTGTCTTTTGTTCTTTGATTAACATGACCAACAGCAGCCGGAATATTGGACTGCGGTCCCTTTAAGAGTTTATCCACGGACCCAATATACTGTTACACAACATGCGTTCTCTTTCTCAACTATTTAACGTTCCAAAACTGACTGTGTTTAACTGAATACTCGCCAAGACGGGCATTTTGACATAATTTTGTATGTATTTGACCGTCTTAGCACAGTTAGCCACTCATTTTGGTATTTCTGGTTCACAAGTAGGGCTGCACGATATATCGAAATATCGCAAATGTAAATATCGCAATATGCATATCGCAAGGGCGTGCGATATCTGAATCATTTTAATAATAGGCTACTTAAATCAAAACGTTGCAAAAGGTCAAAGTTTTAGTTCGACTCATATAGCAGAGAATTGCTTGAAGTTAAAAAGAGTTAAGTGCAATAAGTTGCAGAAAACAACTCTTTGCCGTCTCGTCTTGCTGTCTGACTCACACCTGAAGCGCGCGCACACACACACACACACAGAGCCGCGTCTCAGACAGCGCGCGAACTCCGAGTTGATTTGTCTTTCGCATCTCCTCCTTATGTTTGAACAGACACATACACATACACACAGAATTATGTCAATAGTACCCGTCTTGACGATCATTCTCATAAACGTAGTCGGTTATGTTTTAAATGAATGTAAACAGCTGAGAAAGAAATCGGATGTGTATTATTATACTGGATCCATGCAGTCGGTTTTAAAGGGACAGCGGCCTATAAATACGTGCTGCTGAATGTATGTTTTTTTTTGTTTGTATGTTCACACTGATGTTAAAATGACATTTTCTG
Organism: Sinocyclocheilus grahami; assembly: GCF_001515645.1. Taxonomy (NCBI): domain Eukaryota; kingdom Metazoa; phylum Chordata; class Actinopteri; order Cypriniformes; family Cyprinidae; genus Sinocyclocheilus; species Sinocyclocheilus grahami. The sequence goes on from NW_015505332.1 coordinate 2,598,122, forward strand.
ATTTGTGACATTACTTTTTATGTCATGCTAAAACACTGCTGGTCACTTTCAGAAGTTGTAGTGATTCTTTCTTTTCCAAGAAAGAATGTGAAACAAATTGGTTATATAATTTTCATTTTTAAATATAATTGAAATTGATTTTACACACTTTAAGCAATATCGTATCGCATTTTTAAACAAGGTATCGCATATCACATTTTTATTCAATATCGCACAGCCCTACTCACAAGCTGTTTGAGACTGAGCGCGGATTGTGCGATCCACTTATATAAATCAGTGGTGGTGCGCGCGCTTTTGGTGCAAGCGCAAAACCTGCGGGAATGACTAAAATAATGCGCAATACAAGCACTATTTAACCGGAGCGAATGAGATGTGTGTGAGAGAGAAGGGGTCGTCGGAGAGAAGAGAGCAAGAATGCGTGGCTGACATTATTGCCTGTGCCGCTGGTAACAAAACGGATCGGCTCGGAATCGGAAAGAAGTGAGACTGATCGACCGATCACCGCACACACACACACACACAGAGCCGCGTCTCAGACAGCGCGCGAACTCCGAGTTGATTTGTCTTTCGCATCTCCTCCTTATGTTTGAACAGACACATACACATACACACAGAATTATGTCAATAGTACCCGTCTTGACGATCATTCTCATAAACGTAGTCGGTTATGTTTTAAATGAATGTAAACAGCTGAGAAAGAAATCGGATGTGTATTATTATACTGGATCCATGCAGTCGGTTTTAAAGGGACAGCGGCCTATAAATACGTGCTGCTGAATGTATGTTTTTTTTTGTTTGTATGTTCACACTGATGTTAAAATGACATTTTCTGATTTGTGACATTACTTTTTATGTCATGCTAAAACACTGCTGGTCACTTTCAGAAGTTGTAGTGATTCTTTCTTTTCCAAGAAAGAATGTGAAACAAATTGGTTATATAATTTTCATTTTTAAATATAATTGAAATTGATTTTACACACTTTAAGCAATATCGTATCGCATTTTTAAACAAGGTATCGCATATCACATTTTTATTCAATATCGCACAGCCCTACTCACAAGCTGTTTGAGACTGAGCGCGGATTGTGCGATCCACTTATATAAATCAGTGGTGGTGCGCGCGCTTTTGGTGCAAGCGCAAAACCTGCGGGAATGACTAAAATAATGCGCAATACAAGCACTATTTAACCGGAGCGAATGAGATGTGTGTGAGAGAGAAGGGGTCGTCGGAGAGAAGAGAGCAAGAATGCGCGGCTGACATTATTGCCTGTGCTGCTGGTAACAAAACGGATCGGCTCGGAATCGGAAAGAAGTGAGACTGATCGACCGATCACCGATCCGGGCCAATCATGAGGAAAATCGTCCGATTCCGATCCCTGGCCGATTGATCGGTGCATCTCTAATAATCCAATCAGTTCCTAATGGATAAAATAAAGTACTGCTCTACATTTCCCCCCAATGAATATTCTGTCGGACTTGCAAACAGCATTTTATGTTGACTTTAAACACAGAAGTAGGCCAGCCACAAACCTAAGTATGGAGGTTTACAGTGTGCTCTTCAGTACACCAGACAACAGGAAATGATGCAACATAAAATGTCACAATGCTGTTTGACAACTGAGCATCACTTAAAAAAATGCTATATTTAACAAATGTTCAGCATTAAAATGAATGTTAAAGTTAATTTCAGAGTAAGTGTTAGTGTGTTTGTTATTTCAACTGTATAAAATTAGAAGTGTAAACACTAATATGACACTACTAATAACTAGACGGCTGTTCAAATTCATATACGCAACACCAGAAATGTGGAGTGACGCATGCCAGGAACACATTGTTGCTTGAGTGTTATAATTTACATTCACACATTGCGACTCAATGAGGTCAGAGTCGAGTGTGTTTTAAGTGTCTGCGATGAGGCGGTATGGACTGTAACCCTGCATATAACGGATGCTATCTGCCGTCTCACATTATTCCAGGCATTTTCGCTCACACTTATAGTGTATAAACATCTAGAATCTCAGGAAAAACCATGCAGGCAAAGGCCTTTGTCATTTGATATGAAGTGTATGGTCTGGGATCAAGTAGACAGAATTGTTTATTTAATATCAGTGATATGATACTAAATGTATCTTACTTGGTGAGCTGGCCTTTGGTTTTGTTGTTGTCGATTCCGTTACAGGTAACAGCCGCAAGCTTCCTGCTTCTGTAGTTCTCATAATGGACGTTATTGGTTACGTCCTTGAGGTCCTGCATGTGGGTTCTGACACAAAACAAGTACATTTTTATACACTGGCTCCACAAAGCCATGCTTAAAGTACGAGTGCCTTTACAATAGATATATAAAATATCAAATCAAGTGGCAATTATGTTGAAGAAAAATAGCAGAAGCACACTTTTGAAGCAATGCATTTGACAAAAGTCGCCCTTGTGGTCAAATTGCTAAAGTGGATTCTCATTCACTCTCCCAAAGCGATTTTTTTGTGTTTCTACATTTCCTCAAGAGTTCAGCCAAACTCAGTGTATTTTGACTTGCGGTGACTGTTTGTACCTGATGAGCATATTCCTTAAGAGTGTGAAATCACAGTGGTCTCCATTCTCAACTGTGGAGAAAGAAAAGATAATCAGGTTTTAAACATATAAGGCTATTCTTCAAATGCCATTTACAAGTATTAACTGCAGGATAAGACTTCACAAACAGTCATTTCTAGCTGATGTAATAATTTATTAGAGCACATAATCACACCCAGGAAAACAACAACAACACTGTTCAAAAGTTTGGGGTTAGTAAGATTTTTTTTTAATGTTTTTGAAAGAAGTCTCTCATGCTCACTAAGGCTGCATTTATTTGATCAGAAATACAGTAAAATTATCATTTATAATATTCCAATATTGCGGAATATTATTACTATTTAAAATAACTGTTTTCTATTCGAATATATTTTAAAATGTAATTTATTCCTGTGATGCAAAGCTGAATTTTTTTGGTTTAATTTCTTAATATTTACAGGTTTTCCATGCCAGTGGGAACCTATGTTATATTTACATATTCTAAAATTAACTGATCCTGCAAAAAAACATTTTTAGTTATTTATTCATCTACCTTCTGCCACTCCCCATGGGTACTGCCTTCCTCTAACCTTCTTGCCATTCACCTCAATGACAGTGTTGCTTCCGACCACAGCCAGGGGCAACCGATCCTTGAGACCTTGAGAGAGAGAGAGAGAGAGAGAGAGAGAGAGAGAGAGAGAGAGAGAGGCTCATGGATGGCTGTGTACAAGGAATCTGGCTGCTAAAGCAACATGAAAAGTTTGGCAGGCTTTCAATGTGCAGCCACCTGGTGAACCACATGTACTGTCTACCTTCACAGACACAGAACCTTATTATATTACACTTCATTCTCCTATATGAACAGCATTTAAAGTGGACAGATCAAAGAAAACATGATATTTCTTACTTTTCCTTTTGAAATAGAAAGTACAAAACAATACAAAGTGTTTGAAGTGCAAAGTATAACACAAAAATCCTCCATCAGAACATTTAATGAAAGCCCTCAGAAACGACACATTTACAATATCACAGCTCATAAACATATAACTGCAAAATCAGTCCGTTTAATTCTGCTGGTCATTAAATTACGAATGTTTTGTTGGGAAATATGCATGTTACACAAATGTAGAACGCTTACTTTGATTTTTTTCACAATCTTGTTTTCCTCCTCATCATTCGTCTCAGGAAACTCGTAGATTTTGATCTTGTGCTCCAGGATTTCTCGCATAATCTAGAGAAACACAAAGATGACACAAACTCTCTGTGATTCCTTCGGGCCTAGCACACAACCTCCAGAGGATCACCAAGAGCGATCGTTTAGGGTTGAGGAACATCCTCTGTTTATTTATTTGTGGATGTGCTCAAATCTTTTCATCTGATCTTTCCTGTCTAGGCGGTAATGCTGCACTCCTGCTCATGGTTCCTGCAGAGATAATACTCTGACAGATGGCAAAGCGCTCAAGACACACATGGTGCCGGAGGCTTGAACTCCTGCTGTCTCTTCTTGCCTTTTTCTTAATCAGGAGTGTAAACTGACAGGACTTAGCACACGAGAGCTGGAGGATGCAGCAGGCTGACCTGTTTCTTGAACTGTTGGCACTCTTCGGGTGTCAGGGTATCTGCTTTGGCAATCAGTGGGATGATGTTGACCTTCTCATGCAACCGTTTCATAAACTCGATGTCCAAAGGTTTCAGTCTGGTGGAAAAACATACAACACGACACCATGATAATGATCACAGTTCTCTCAATAGCTTTTTAATGGTATTTGCAAATGCAAGAATCACCGAACCTACAGTTCATACTTGAGGTTAGGGGTTTGAACTTTTGCACAGTTAAAAACCACTCACATTTGCTATAGATAAGTTAATAATGTAGTTTGGAAGTCCAACTAAACTATAATGATAGAATATCTGATGATCCACATTTTAAGAAAATACAAGAATTTAAAAGATATATTAAAAACAAAATAAAATAACCAATAAATCTAATATGCTATTTATTTTATTTCGGGGAGAAATGCATTATTATTGTAATTATTTATTGAACATTGGCTGGATTATTACTAAATGAAATATTGCCGTTTTGAATATCGTCGTTTTAAAAAAGAAAAAAAAAAGTCACTAGTGGTCGTGTGTTGAGCTTTTACTGCTAAATTGTTTTCCGTTTTGAATCATAGGCAACAACACCCATACTATTTACTTTCTTCCACGCTTCAGTTCTGATAACCATCATGACTGTGTGGACACAAGACTGAATAGAGCGACACGTTCCTGCATCTTCACTGCAACTGCACACAGAGCCACTATTGTCTGAGAACAGCTGCTTACAGTAACACAGTCATTCTAATGTTTTCACTGACTAAGAGGAACATTTCAGTGACCTCAACTCCAGTTTGTCAATGAAATCTATTATCAGACATCTTGGCAGGGAAAAAAAAAAAAACTCACAAACATAATGGGAAAACTGAATGAACTGAAGTTTGATAAATGAAAAAAAAAAAAAAAACAGGAATATGTTTGTATACAACCAACCTCTTTTATGCACAAAATTATAGTTACAGTTAGGAAAGCTATAAAATGTTTTTGAAAGACGTCTCTTACACTCAACAAGACTGCATTTATTTGATAAAAAAATAGTCAGAATCAGTAATATTGTGAAATAATCTTTTTCAAAGATAAATAGTGCTTGATAGATATGGGCTTTGAAATGATGCAGATGCAATATCTAGAAAGCAGGGTGATATACTGCAGATAAATACATACACAATTTAGTGACAAAATTATTTACAAATATTTACTCACGATTCACAAAAATAATTTTGAAAGAACAAAAGAGGGGAAAATGTAGCACTTAATCTCAAAATGGCAATTTAATGGCTGATTAATACACTCATCTAGCATTACATTTAAAATTTTAAAAAGAAATCTATTATCAGACATCTTGGCAGGGAAAAAAAAAAAAACTCACAAACATAATGGGAAAACTGAATGAACTGAAGTTTGATAAATGAAAAAAAAAAAAAAAACAGGAATATGTTTGTATACAACCAACCTCTTTTATGCACAAAATTATAGTTACAGTTAGGAAAGCTATAAAATGTTTTTGAAAGACGTCTCTTACACTCAACAAGACTGCATTTATTTGATAAAAAAATAGTCAGAATCAGTAATATTGTGAAATAATCACAATTTAAAATAACTTTTCTATTTGAATATATTTTAAAATGTAATTCATTCCTGTGATGCAAAGCTACATTTTCAGCATCATTACTCCAGTCTTCAGTATCACATGATCCTTCAGAAATCATTCTAATCTGCTGATTTGCTGCTCAAGAAACATTTATTATTATCAGTGTTGAAAACTGTTGTGCTGCTTAATATTTTTGTGCAAACGTCTTTTTTCTGGATTCATTTGTGAATAGAATGTCAAAAGAATAGCAATTATTTGAAATAAAATCTTTTTTGTAACAATGTAAAAGTGTTCAATGTCATTTTTGATCCATTTAATGCTTGTACCGTTCCTACCTCTAATTGTAGAGTTTAATTCAAACCACAACTCTGAATAAACTCTGAATTGTGTCACTTATGCACAGAAACTACTTTAATTAGTGATGCTAAATGGGAGGTCAACATATCATTGGTAAGTTTTCTCCTCCTTTTAAGACATTATAAAGATTAATGAACAGCAAGAAAGCAGAAGGACAGGTCTCCGATCACTCACCCATGTCCTGAGGGTGCGATGAAATACAGGCAGCAGAGCACTCTGCTGTCCGGCATCTGCCGTCTGTTCACACGCGACTCGGAGTTCAGATAATCCTCAAACTTACTGTCGATGTGATCAATGACCGGCTGCCAGCTGGAGCAGAAAACACACAGGAGATTCAGGTCATGCTGTCGGTTTAAAGCAACACCACAGTAATGAAAACACAATCACATAGCCATCTAATTATATCAAGCAACCTGATATTAAACCATGCTGTGATAATTATATTTGGCAATCCACCAAAACCGTTCTCACCAGTTGCTGTTGTCCACAGCGTCTCCAAATCCTGGAGTGTCCACTATCGTGAGCAGAAGTTGGACGCCTCCCTCCTTCATCAACACTTTGGACTGCTCCACCTGTGGATAACAGACCAACTGAATTACTAGTTTTACATAGAGGCCCTCAACATATGCTCTAGTAAATACTAAATAAGTAAGACCTCACGGATGGCTGGTGTAAACACTAGTAGCTAGTGTCTGCTTGGTCACTCTTGTTTACATACCACTGGGTATTAGTGAAGTGTGATGTAAAGACAATTATCATAAAGCTGAAATGTTATGTAAAGCTTTGGACTCAAGTCACTCTAAAGGCTACAAGTACAAACATGCAGGACATAGCATAGCTATTACTGAAGTATTACTTAAGTATGCTTGAGAAGCCAGAAGTATAGAGGCAAAGGAACCTGGAAATGTGTGCTTGGACTTTGATCTAAAAACCTTTATAAAGCTATATTCAGGTAAAAAATTAAAAAAAATAAAATAAAGGTGTTTCCCCATTTTCTGTTCCCAGTGCACAACTGAGAAGGAACAAGCAGCATCTATTGACATTCAGGAAACAAATCGCCACTCTATATACCTGAACCGTTTTCTTGATTCTATGTGAAGGTCCAGGATATTCTCCAGAGTACATATCCGTCAGGAACAGAGAATTTATCAGCGTGGACTTTCCCAACCCTGACTCTCCTGAAAAAAGGACAGAAAATACAGAGAAACATGAGGCTAAAATGAGACCTGAATTCAGTACAACATCCTATAAAAAATTAATTTACTGAAGGAAATACCACTGCTTCCAAGAGAGCAAAAGAATAAGGTATGAGTTTATGGGGTCAGTAAGATTTATTATTATTTTATTTAGCAATGATGCATTAAATTAATGCAATTAAACGTACAGACATTTTCATTGTTACAAAATATTTATGATCTTTTGAACTTTAAATTCATCAAATCCTGAAAAAAAGTATCGCAGTTTCAACAAAAATTTTAAGGAGTTGTTTTCAACACTGTTAATAATACTGACAGGAATAAATTACATTTTAAAACATTTCGGAGCAGAAAATTTATTTTAAAATGCAATATGCTTTTTTTAATCAAATAAATGCAGCCTTGATGAGAATAAGAGACTTCTTTCAAAAACATTACTTTTCTTAACCAAACATTTAATAAATATATAAAACTGTATAAAATCAGTATACGATCAGGACTGGAGTCTAAGACCAAAAGACTAGAGATTATTTCAATACCAACATAATTAAGTACAGACAAATATGAAATACAGGACTTTCAAGATGCATTTTTCAAAGATAAATAGTGCTTGATAGATATGGGCTTTGAAATGATGCAGACGCAATATCTAGAAAGCAGGGTGATATACTGCAGATAAATACATACACAATTTAGTGACAAAATTATTTACAAATATTTTCTCACGATTCACAAAAATAATTTTGAAAGAACAAAAGAGGGGAAAATGTAGCACTTAATCTCAAAATGGCAATTTAATGGCTGATTAATACACTCATCTAGCATTACATTTAAAATTTTTAAACTGTGACATTTATGGCATGAGACAGTGGCCAAAAACATCCATCTGATGCATGAGTAAATCGACAAACAATTAAAATAATAGCGCAGATGGAATGCAAGGACATGGCCTGTGTGAACTTCCCCTAAATGTATTACGTCAATGCTGGAGGGAACAGCATTTTTTTGCATCCAGTCTAAGAACCCAGAGAAACCCATGGGAGAACAGTGGAATTAACCTCACAAGCAGTTCTTTAGTAAATCTGTTAATGGCCAAGATGTGACTAAGTGAACTTCATTCTAAATACTTACTGCTAATTGTTTTGGAAATTCAAACATGACCGACTCAATACCTCTCCATCGGTGTGATGATGCTTCATTATTATGTATTTAGCATTAGTGTGAATACAGAGCAACTAACTAAGAGAGCGCAGCATTCATCTGTGCGGTCTCACGCAGAGAGGTCAGCACATTAACTAGAGTAAATTGCTTCTGGCAGGGCGAGTGGCTGGCACCATTACAGACTTGGCCGTTTTCCATACCCAAACACTAATGCAAGAACAACTGGGTAAAGTCCACCTGCACAGCACAGCCAATTTGTATTACAAATCAGCAAGAGAAGGCGCTATAAACCTTCATTAATGACATTAAAATCAGTTAAATGTTGGGATACTATGTGACGAAAAATTTTAAACCGTCTACCAATTTCTTACCAAAGACAATATTTTGCAGAACATGCCTTTCGCTTGCGACCGAAAATAACTCAAGCACGCACAACCACGAGTCCCCGGGTCAGATTCATAAACGCAGCTCGCACGCAAAGCCAAAGCAAACAGCTTTCAGCAAAAACAAGACAGATTCCGTATCACCGCAAACTTGATTAAATGTAAAAGAACCAACTTCAAAGCTACGCCTTCAAAAAATGTCAGCCATTTAGGTGTTCTTTACTGAAAACTCTTTGCATTTTTCAAGCTGAACAGGATATGAAATCACTGCCATTCAACCCCTGTTTCCTGTGTGGTTACCCAAACAGCGTTTAGACCAAATGTCAGGAATGTAGTCTCAAACTGGCAAACATTCAAAACTAGACAGGAAGCTCCTCAAGTGGTCATAATGACTGCAGCGCACACTGAATCCATCACAAGCAATGTGTCGCTAACTTAAGTTACACGTTGAGCATAATTTGGTATTTGCAAGCCGAAGGTTATAAAGCAGATCAAAATCAATACATTCAAAGAATGCGTTTCCTTACCCACAACCATCAGGGTGAACTCAAAGCCCCGCTTCACAGACTTTCTGTACACTTGGTTGGGGAGGCTTGCAAAGCCCACGTATCCCTCCAGATTCTTCTGCTGCTGAAAACAGACAGAAAAACACTTTTTTGATCAGAGAAACTTGCTGGTATATGCTCACAGTAAATAACACACAATTGCACTCTCAAATAAGCAAATGGAAGGTGATCATGTTCTATTCTCCCTGTATTAGTCGTACTTACTGCTGTGTATTTGAATCCCAGAAATGCATGGTATTGGTTGAGGGTGATGGGGAGCAAAATGAAGATGTCAGAAGAGATGTTTTGCACGTCCAAAGTTCAGCATACAACAGCATTTTTGGACAAAGAGGGAGAGAAAAAAAAAGCACAAAAATGTATGACATATACACAGGCTCCAAATGCTTGAAATTGCTTTGGCAAGTCAAAAAAATAAAAAACAAGGTTTAAGCTGAACTGATAAAGACAAAGTCAGAGGCTCAATGACGCAAGTGACTCAAATCAAACATATACAAACGTCTACTGAAGAATAAAGTTTATCTAGAACAGCAGTTTTCAAAAACTGGGGTTTGCAAGGGAGTTTCAGGGGGTCAAGTGCAAAAGTTTAGGGGGAAAAAATTAATAAATAAAGTCAAATTAAAATAAGTAATTCATTTAAATAAAATAAATAGAATAATTTGGCTAAAATAAATTAAGGATTTAAATGAATAATACACTTATTCAACAGTACAGTAGAAAAAATAGAACCAGTAGAAAAAATGTAACAGAACAAAATAGAAACTAAAAATATTCCAATTGATATTTTGTGCATATATTTATCATTTCAAAGCTCTTTATACATTAAACTATTTAGCTGCCTTTTAAATTTTAGCATGGGCTCTATTGCATCAGGATGATCATATTTGGGGTCTGTGGCATCAAGTAAAAAACAGAAAACCACTGATCTAGGATGTTTAAAGTTTTTTGTTACCCTCAAAAACTCCATATGGCAACACATGTGGAATATTCCTCACATTAAAAAAAAAAAAAAAAAGAGGAACAAATATCCTAAATCAAATATAAAACTTTTTTTATGACAGGCGAAGTATCAGAGAGATACTAAAATGTTGTATATGATGCTTGGAGTGACTTCCAATTGATATTTTGTGCATATATTTATCATTTCAAAGCTCTTTATACATTAAACTATTTAGCTGCCTTTTAAATTTTAGCATGGGCTCTACTGCATCAGGGTGATCATATTTGGGGTCTGTGGCATCAAGTAAAAAACAGAAAACCACTGATCTAGGATGTTTAAAGTTTTTTGTTACCCTCAAAAACTCCATATGGCAACACATGTGGAATATTCCTCACATTAAAAAAAAACAAAAAAGAGGAACAAATATCCTAAATCAAATATAAAACTTTTTTTATGACAGGCGAAGTAGCAGAGAGATACTAAAATGTTGTATATGATGCTTGGAGTGACATGTTTTACTGAGAAAAAACAAGATTTGGTTTTTAAAAAGCCTTTTTCCAAAAGGTACATCTGGAAAACAGGGGGTCGTTTTATAATCAGGGTCGCCTTATATTCGGGCCAATACGGTACTTTAATTAGTCTGAGCAATATACACAAACCTTAGGCACTCGGAATATGCAATAAGAAGCCAAACAGATGAGAAACAGCACTAATAAAGCCAAATATTAAAGCCACACAGTTGAAAGTAAAATACACAAACCCAGAGTCACACCAGGTGAAGCATTCGGTTGTTTAAAACAGATCTGTCTACAGGATGTGAGAGCCTGACCGCAGTTTTAGTGCATGTCTGAATGACATACAGCAGCTGCTTTTGATGTGAAGGAATTAACTGAAGGAAATATCATTTTAAAACACTTCTATCTGCTTTTACTCACCAAACCACTAATAAATAGCTAAAAAAAACACCATTTGTGCTTTTGCATAGCATCAGCTGTCTCTCAATCCATACATTAGCAGGTATGGATGATATTTGGAGTGATAAAAACGACCCATTCAATGTAAACTGCTTTTAAATTCGATTATTATCGCAATTCTAAAAAAAAATCTGCAAAACAACATTGCTTGTTTTAGTTTTCAAACCTGTCAGCATGTCTTTTTCTGTCTAGTATCCACCTAAACAACATCTCATAGAGATCGCAGGACATATTTAAATGAAACTCCAAAAAGTTAATATGTAATCAAAATGTAGAAATGAAATACTTGCATTATTCCAGCAGCTGTGATTAACGTTAGCTGCTAACCTACATTAGCTTGCGTGTGTTCTAAAAATGAGTATTACTGCAAATTATGTTCCTGTTATATTTAACAATTAAGAATAAAATAAAAAAAAGGTGAGTATTTGTTTAATATTGATTAAATTCTAACGAACGTAGCCCGTTTTTCGCTCTTGAATGACTCACGAGAGGAAAAAAACTGACAGGAAATGCCTCGCGCGCAATCACTAACCTAAACTACAGTAAAAACACTAGCGGGCGTCGATTTAAACCACCGAAATGCTTCGACTAGACCCAAAAGTCGCGTAAACGTTACCGAGACTCAAACGGCGATGTTTGGTGTATGGTATATCGTAAAAGTGAGCGGAACTTACCCATAATATTAACGTTCAAGTGCCGCTTTAGAAACCGATCGTTCTTTGGCAGCCCTGCATTCCCCTTGATACCACTTCCGCAAAACTCCGCTACGCCAGCGGCGTAACAACCATTCACATGAACGGAGAAAGATTACGCAAAGTACGTGACTCAACTTTGGTGAATAGCCAGGCAATTCATTAAATCTCGCGATATTAAGAACGCACGCACACCTCCCAGGAGCAGATCAGAAAGAGAGATAAATAATTTAAATATTTTCCCCTAATTACCCCAATATAGTATTTCTGAAATGTTCAGCATAAAGAGGTCTTTATTGTCTGAAGACGGCTGGTAAGCTTTGACATACATACTTTAGTACTTACACAATAAAAGTGCCACCAATTGAACGCTTATGTTTTGGTTTGTAAAAATTATATTATTATTGTATTATTATTATTATTATTATTGTATTATGTATATAATTGTATGAAAGTAGCATTTTACTATTTGCAAACTGATCGTACTTTTAGCTCTGTTGAGGTTTTTCTATTGATAGCTAAAAGTAATTATACATTATTAAACATGCAACCGTTTATTACCGTTTATCATTCTTTATTTAGACTTTTTTGTATGTAAAATTGATGCTTTGTGTAATTGTATTTAGCTTTAAATTGAGTGCTTTGAAAACTTTTGACTCCTAAAATTGTGGTCTAGTGAATGACGGGGAAAATACAATTTCTCAAAAACAATAAATCTTCTATTGACGGTATATTTTAAAATGAATGCCTTTTAATGTTTCTCAGAACCATATTATTCTAATCATCATTTTCGTCAGGACACTATTTATTTAACTCAGAGAACGACATTATATGACATACTTTTTTATAATAATAGAAAAAAGGAAAATTAAGGGGAAAAAAAACTGTTGACGAAAATAAGGCATAAATAATTAATATGCTGTCGACTGAATTTTTTTTTTAAATGTGGGTCTGTTTTTTATTTCAGTAAATTGGTTATTTATTATTTTATTATTTCCGCTTATGATTGTTTCCTCGTGGTACTCGTTAAAGACTCTTATTTTGAAATTGCAATTGTACGCATGCGCAGTTTGTGTTGTGTGAAGCGCCCTGTTCCACTTTCAGCGTGTTTCCGAATCATCCCTGCTGTCTGTCACTGTGTATAATCTGACATTAATTGGTAAGGTCATGCACACAGTTCATTCTTACTGAAACTTTGACTTATAACGGCTGTAATAACAAATCCCAAAAAGGTCTTTACCGGTCTAAATGCTTTAAAACGAATCTATAAGACTGGGTTAATGTTAAAGTAGGTGATTTTGTGTGTTGACCTGTTTTTATACAGTCTATGGTGTTGACCTGCAGTAAAAGAGCAGTCATGAGCACCAGCCCCACCCAGGGCTCCCCTGTACCCCTGACCCTCACCGGCAGCCTGCAGAGACTCTTCAGTCATGTGAAGATCGAGCATTTAATAGCAGGGCTCAGTGGAGGAGTGGTGTCCACACTAGTGCTGCATCCTCTGGACCTGGTCAAAGTTAGGTTTGCAGGTATGTGTAAAACTAGAACCAATATGCCATTAAACGTACTTGGTGATTATATCATTTGAGGTCAATAGATCTGGCTAATAATAATATTTAATAATTAATTAAATTATTGCATAAATGTATTAATAAATCTATTAGTTTGACAGATTTTCTGTATACTGTATATGTGAGATTTTGCTCTAACACAAGCATGCCGTGCTGAAATGTGTGGCATGAGTAAGACAGGCTCACATCTTTCGCTCTTTACTGTATTGCAGTGAGTGACGGGCTGGACGTGAGACCGAAATACAGTGGAATTCTGCACTGCATGAAAAGCGTCTGGCAGCAGGAGCGTCTCCGGGGCCTTTATCAAGGTGTCACCCCAAATATCTGGGGTGCTGGAGCATCATGGGGACTTTACTTTTTCTTGTATGCATCATTCTGTAATGAGCACAGTATAATGCATCCTGTATGCTACATATTTTTGCGTTATGTAAGGAGCTGTGAATTTGTGAAAATAATGCATGCTTGAAGGGGTCATATGATGCGATTTCAAGTTGTCCTTTCTCTTTGGAGTGTTACAAGCTGATTGCGCATAGATAAGATCCCTGAAGTTGCAAAGACTGAAGTCTCAAAACCAAAGAGATATTCTTTATCAAAGTTAAGACTCTGCCACGCCCCCCTAAAACGGCTCGTTCTAACACGCCCCCACGTATCTACCTCACTATGTGGAAATAGTTGCATAATGCCACACAAATGTGCACGCAAAGAAAGAAGGCGTGGTTTCAGTAACCGCAGTTAGTGTTGAAGCAGCATGTCAGGGAGACGCTGTGTGTTTCTAGACGAAAGCAAAAGCACTTTATTTGGCCTTCCGAAAGTAGATGCATTTAGGAATCTTTAAGATTACTTACAACAGAACAACAATGCATTTTATGGACGACCGTTTCGTGAACCTAGGAGAGGAGGTAATTCTGACTTTGCTATGACAATCTGGCGCTTCTGAATCAGCGACTGTAAGTATGTTTTGTTATTAGTTTAAGTATTTGCTATTGACTGTTCAAATGCAGAGTTTTGCGCATCGTGTGTATGTGTGTGTGCGCGTGCCAGTGTGTGTGTGAGAAAGAGAGAGAGCGTCACATCAAAGTGGAGTCAGCTGTCTTAACCGCGGCTTGTGTTTGTATGTGATGTATGTGTTGTGTGCTTACGGTGTTCGGCCAATCACAATGCACTGGGTCAGCTGGCCAATCAGAGCAGACTGCGCTTGTCGGAAGGAGGGACTTTGTAGAAAACTATGTGTTTGAGAGAGGCGGGGCATAGAGGACCTACAATAATGTACAGTATTTGAAAAAGAATGTGTTTTTTGAACATTAAAACATGTCAACTTATTCTGTTACACCAAATACACAAAATAATGATCTTTAAAAAAGCATCATATGACCCCTTTAACTTTTCAGTTCCAGAGTCTGTTATTCTGCTTACCACAGATAAATAAGTATATCGTTAGATATAAATCTCTCTCAGGTAATATAACTTCTCTTTTATTCGTAGTTACAATGCAATCAAAGCGTACAACAAAGAGGGCAGACAGACAGAGCTGAGTGCCACTGAACATCTGCTGTCAGCAGCAGGAGCAGGTCAGTATATGACCACAAACACGCTCATCACATCAATCTCACCAATGCTGTCAAGAACATGACCGTGTTATTTTCACCCTAAAATCACAAGAACAAAATATTAATAATGGTATTAATACATTCTGTTTGCGTAATTAAAATTAAGCCTATTTTAGGACCTTTAAAATTTAGTTTTTTTGCATTGTCATTATTTTTATGACAGTTTAGCATGCTTTGTCCATTTTTTAAATTACTTTCTGTTATACAGTAGTCAACATTTGAAGTGGATCAAAACCTAAAACCAAAATGTGTTCTTGTCTCAGGACAACTTTGATCAACTTTTTTGATCCACTTCAAATGTTGATTACTGTATTAAAAATACAATTAATTAAAAAAATTAATTTTTATACATAATTTGTACCAAAATAGGTTTCATTTTCTTAACTCTCACTCTCTCTCAGTCTATATATATGGATGTATATATACACACACACGTCCATGTCATTTTCATCCCAAAATCACAACAAAGAAATATTATTGTTGTTGTTGTTGTTATTATTATTAATACATTATATTTTGCTTTTAAGGGTTTTAATTTGCATGAAAACATTGTTTTCATGATAGTTTTGGAATTTATTTCTGCCCGTTAAAAATAATAATAATAATAAAGTAAAAAAATGTAAGGTAAAAAAAAAAAAAATCAATATTAAAATATTTATACCTAATTTGGACCAAAACTGCTTCAACTCAAAATCAAAGGAGATACAAATATATTATATATGTGGTTTTGAAATATAAGTAACATATGGAATTGAATAAATACAGTTTTAATTTAAATAAAAATTCATGAGGGTTTTTACTAACACAAGATCTCACCTTCACTTAAAATACAAAGGATGAGTACTCAAGTATTTCCTCTGTATTGCTCATTTATTTTCTCCCATCAGTCAAAATGATAAAGACGCTGACAAAGTGAATTTCAACACATGCCTTTCTAATCAGTGCTGACACATAAACTGGAGCATAACAAATGAGGCATAGCCCAGAATATTGATTGGTTGTTTTTAAGTCTGAAACACATCAACTCTCGAGCGCTGTAGATCAGTGCTTCTCTGCTGGAGGGCCATGACCTAAAAATGGCTTGAATGTTTGTCCTAAAAGAACAGAGAGCATGAAAATTCAATCAGAATTAAATCATTACCTTAAAAAGTAAATTACGCTTCTGTTGTTGTTTCTGCTTTTACAAAATTATCTTTTTTCTCTCATTATATACGTGAGTGTGTGTGTATTTGTTAGTAGTAGTTAATTAGTAAAAATGTATAAGTAATATACTATATATAAAATTTTATGGGGGTCTGAATACTTTCCGTACCCACTGTATATATACACGTATATGTACAGAAATACAAGAACGACACCAAATTAGTTGTACATAAGCTTGCTAAAATTAAACAAACCCTTATTTTTTATAGCCAAGTGGGCACAATCATTAGCAGAGCAATCTATCACTAGACCAGCAGTCCTTGTCACATTTTAGATTAAATGACCACCGGCTAAGTCACGATTTGTCCATTAATATCATAAAAAGCTTTTTGTGACATTAAACGCGATGTAAATTGATCCGAAGTACGGTGTATAATCTAAACTTCCAGCAAAGAGCTCATGTTGAAGAGTGTGTGTGTCATGGGCTTCTTTAATTGAATGAGGGGCATCCTTCATTGAAATGACCCACCGTGAGCCATTAAGGTCCAGTAATGACTCTTTTCATGTGGATCTTGGTTTTACTACAGCTGCCGTTCATTTACTTTATATTCGGTCTCACTGTTTTTTAGGGGCGATGACGCTTTGCCTGACCAATCCGATCTGGGTCACCAAAACTCGCCTGGTTCTGCAGTACAGCGCCGATCCATCTAAGAAGCAGTACAAGGGGATGATGGATGCTCTTGTGAAAATCTACCGGCATGAAGGGATCGCAGGACTCTATCGGGTACAAAAGAGTTTCTATGACAGCGTAAAGGTCGTTTTGTGCAGTCGGTGGGCGGATCGTTTCCTTTTAACAGGAAATAGTTGATGAAACTCTCCTTTTTGCCACTAGGAGAAGCACTTGTATAAGGAAATATGGAGCGTGCATGGGAATATTTGTGATTGTGTGCCAGTTGCAAGCTGTGGGGTTTGTTTGTTTGTTTCATCTAGCTGAGTTAACTGTTATGATCCCTAGGGGTTTGTGCCGGGATTGTTTGGAACCTCCCATGGTGCACTGCAGTTCATGGCATATGAAGAGCTGAAGAGAGATTATAACAAATACAGAAAGATGCAATCAGATGCTAAACTGGTTAGTATGAGCAAGACACACTTTGATGGTTTATAAAATGAACTGAATGTTTGGCTTCCTGCATATTGCGCCTTTTTAAAATGTGAAACATTACATTATGCTACAATGAACATTTCAAAATAGCAATGTTGTTGTCACTTTTAATTTTAGGTGTCCAAATACATTTTGGCATCACTTTACACAGTGGTATTATGCTAAACAGCCACATTTGTCGGTTCATTAATGCGGTTTGTAGAAACTCTCAGTGCATTTTGTGCTCTATTTTCTCTCTAGAATGCATTAGAATATGTTTCCATGGCAGCTTTGTCCAAAATATTCGCAGTGGCTACGACATACCCGTATCAGGTGGTCCGAGCCCGTCTGCAAGATCAGCACAACACGTATGATGGAGTGGTAGATGTCGTCCGCAGAACGTTTAGGTAAGCATGAGATTTACATATTTGCTAATCTCAAGAAAGCACATTAGCAGACCAAATGTTGGGGATCTAGATAACAAAAACCAAAAAGACAAACTTGACTTTTATGCTATCGAACCCTCCTGAATACCCTATAGACTTCATTTTCACTGCATTACACAATTTATACACTACCGTTCAAAAGCTTTTTAGTGTTTTTCAAAGAAGTCTCTTATGCTCACCAAGGCTGCATTTATTTTAATTTAAAAACAGTAAAAATTGTAATATTATGATATATTATTACAATTTAAAAGAACTGTTTTCTATTTGAATATATTCTAAAAATGTAATTTATTTCTGTGATGCAAAGCTGAATTTTCGATCCTTCATAAAACTTTTTTTTTAATTATTATATTATCATCAATGTTGAAAACAGATGCTTAGTAGTTTGTGTAAACTTTAATACGTTTTGTTCGATTAATAGTATGTTCAAAAGAACAGCATTTAAAATAGAAATATGTTGTGTAGTTATTATAATATAATATATCAATCATATGCATAAAAATATTTAATACAATATACTTTTTTGTAATGTCATAGCATATACTGTCACTTTTGATCAATTTAATGCAGCCTTGCCGAATTAAGGTATTATTAGTAAAAATCTTAATAAACCTAAACTTCTAAATGTAGTATACTTGTTACTAGAAAATGATCTAAAATAATAACGTTCTTTAGAAAAGAATCAAAACAACTAGAGAACTCATAACAGGTTGATATGAGCATAATTAGTTACAAACTGATACATTTGATGAATTTTCACATACATTTTCTGGGGTGGGTTGCATAAACATAGCCACTATGTCAAGAACTAGTTTGACCAACTAGTTAACCAAGTGGTAATCAGTCTTACTTTTCAGATTCAGATTAGACCAGTTTACCTTTTTATGTATCCGGCTTTACAAAGTTATGACCAGTGTTGGAGAAAAAGATTAGATTACTAAATTTTAAGACTAGTCTAAGCAGTTTATGCACATGGTAAAAGGTGCAGTGAAAGTACAGTGATCTTATACATAACTTTTGTCTTTCTCCTGGTGTTTGATCAGAAATGAGGGTCTGTTGGGTTTCTACAAAGGCATGGTGCCCAACCTGATCCGAGTCACTCCTGCCTGCTGCATCACCTTCATGGTCTATGAGAATGTTTCCCACTTCCTCCTGGACCAGCACAAGTGAACTGAGAACAGGAATAAGTGCAGTGGAGCCGTCCTGCAGGGACAGAGCAGGACCTGGGATGGGACGGGACGTCCCGTCAGCGACAGTGTTTGACGCCAATGGAGGAGTCAGAAATGTGAATAGAGAGAAATAAAACATCCTGGTCTTCTCTGAAAAACTGAAATGAGTTCAAAGTGTCTAACAGAGTCACCTGTCAAGCAACCGATACTCGTTTGGATTCTCTAGAACATTGGTGACATTATGGTGATATATTATGTGGCCATTTTTAAGTGGCTGTTAAATTATATTCACATGCAGGCTGTTTAGTTCAGTTTGTTTTATCTAATTAAAAATTGTACAAATCAAACAAGGTTTTAACTTTTTTTATCAAGATCTAAAGATGAATTATGTAACTAGGGCTGGGCAGTATATGAAATATATCGATATTTGTTAATTCACTGGTAATATCAAATTAAGCAACATTGTGAATATTATAACAATTTTAATGTGCTTTTTATCTTAAGTTTCACAATTCCAAACAATTTTTTCATCCCTCCGTGTGGCAACGTTTGAGTTGGTATGAATTTTTGAAAGAAGTCACTTATGCTCACCAAGGCTGCTTTATTTGATGAAAAATCATAAAAATATTATTACAATTTAAAATGACTTTATTATTTGAATATATTTTCAAATGCAATTTATTCCTGTGATCAAAGTTGAATTTTCAGCATCATTACTCCAGTCTTCAGTGTCACATGATCCTCCAGAAATCATTCTAATATGCTGCATTATCAATGTTAAAAACATTTGTGTTGATATTTTAGTTTTTTCCAGGATTCTTTGATGAATAGAAAGTTCAGAGGAACAGCATTTATTGAAATAGAAATCTACTGTAACATTAGAAATGTCTTTTCCGCCATTTCAGACCAAACACATACATTTTGAGATCTGTATTGCAAATATTGTCAGAAGGCAGAAAAATAGTCACACCATTTTTTTTAGCTATATTGCCCAGTCTTAATGGTAATTCATCAGAGTAAATCAATGGTAAAACTGTTTTATGTATATAAGTACTTCATGTTTACATCCATGTTGCATTGCTGCTGTGTCCTGTGCAACACCCAAACCAAACCTCAGACTTTATTCCTCCAATCACAAGCGCACAGATATACTGAATCTGACATTTCAGGCTCATTGCTGACATTTGTGTTAATGAGCTCAAATTCACGGCCTTAAAATGTGTTATGCTCATAGGTCCCTACCCGATGCTCTTTGAAGAACATGTACCCAAGTTATGAGTTCTTTAAAAAAAAACTGTATTGACATTTAAAAATTAGCCAATAAAATATGAGTTTTTACAGTACCTGTCCAGACTCGAATTGTTAAACATAATTACTGACAGACCTAATTTTGCTGTAGTTTGTTTTAAGAGTCTGTCTCTACAATACAATGTTATGTGATTGTTTCAACCCTTGTTTGTAGAGGTAGACATCAAGAGAGAGCTGTTAAACTTAAATATACTTCAGCGTCACAAAACATCTGCGAACAAATGCTGCAGAAGCACTTGGAAATAAATCAAGGTTGGAAGGAAGTGAAGGTTCCAAAAGTAGTTTTTTCCCCTGCAATGCCACAGAAGAACAAACTGTAAAGAACATTTTGTGGAATTAAAAGGTTCCATGAATTGAAATGTTCCTCATGGAACCGTCAATGCCAATAAGGAACCTTTATAAGTGTGTAGTACAAAGCAATTCATCCTCGAAGTTTAAAAATGTGATAGAATAGTAAGTGCTTGGACGTTTCTGGACTCAGCTGCTCAGAGGAAGCTCTTCTATGATCACGCGGGAAACAGAATTCCAGCCGGTGGAAGCGTCTCCGTGAGGATAGTCGCCGCAGGTTCCCACCCAGATCGCAACATCCACCAGGCCTTTCCGCACTCCTTCACATAAACCTTCAACTGAATCAAACAGACGGCGTGTCAGTCTGACCATTTCTCACTGCGTCCATCTGATAACTCTGCTCTGGTTCTCAGATGACCATCTCAAGGCTTCAAGTAAAAAAACATTCGAAAAACAGAGATAAACAGACATGCTTTATTGCACCCTGAGGGGGGATGAGAAATTCAGAGACACCCTTATCTGCTGTAATTAATCCACACAGAACTATTTGCAGCATTTTGTGGAATTAAAAGGTTCCATGAATTGAAATGTTCCTCATGGAACCGTCAATGCCAATAAGGAACCTTTATAAGAGTGTAGTACAAAGCAATTCATCCTCAAAGTTTAAAAATGTGATAGGATAGTAAGTGCTTGGACGTTTCTGGACTCAGCTGCTCAGAGGAAGCTCTTCTATGATCACGCGGGAAACAGAATTCCAGCCGGTGGAAGCGTCTCCGTGAGGATAGTCGCCGCAGGTTCCCACCCAGATCGCAACATCCACCAGGCCTTTCCGCACTCCTTCACATAAACCTTCAACTGAATCAAACAGACGGCGTGTCAGTCTGATCATTTCTCACTGCGTCCATCTGATAACTCTGCTCTGGTTCTCAGATGACCATCTCAAGGCTTCAAGTAAAAAAACATTCGAAAAACAGAGATAAACAGACATGCTTTATTGCACCCTGAGGGGGAATGAGAAATTCAGAGACACCCTTATCTGCTGTAATTAATCCACACAGAACTATTTGCAATGTTTAGAGCGGAGAGCTTTTCAAAGACTTGCTCTGTAGCACAATAGCCATAAAAGGCTTTCATTGAGTGTTTTATTTATCATGCATCACTGTTAATAGACCAACGGCTTGAACTTTATATTACAGGTCAGTACTGAGGGAAAAACAGCATGGGTCATTCTACACAAGCCTGCCTTTTGTGCTCCTCATTAACATATGTATGGCATAATGGACAAACCGACTGTCATTATCGCAAAATAAACCTAAACGCCAAATATCCTCTGTCATCCTGAAAGGCGTAATTCTGCAAAATGATCAGATGCTTATTATTATACACGTTTAAAATATTTTACAAATATATATATAAACAAAAACTTTGCTGAAATTGAAAATATATTTTAAAATTATTCATTTATAATGATTGAATAATTAATATTATTTTAATAATAATATAATATTTTAATGTTCAGTTGAAGCATATATATATATATATAATATGCAATATAACAAAGAGTGAAAAATTTAAGGGGGTCTGAATACTTTCCGTACCCACTGTATGCTTTGAATAAATCAGTAATCATCATTGTGGCCTCTTACTGTTATTTTGCCCAGGTCAATGCCGTAGTTGAGAGAGTTCCAGGCACATTGCTTGTAGTTGGGTTTCCACGGCTCTTCAAACCTCTCCGTCACACATTCACCCTTCTCTCCTTTTGCACCATCCCGGCCCGATAGACCGGGAGTACCTGGAATTCCGTTCACTCCTGGATTTCCGTCCCTTCCCGGGGTGCCTGCTGGACCCTGGAGGCAGCTGGAATACTGAAAACATACAGGATTCAACAGGAGCTTGATATTTTTGGCTTGATATTAAACAGCATATTTTGTAGCTTGAAGTGCCTGTAAGAGGTATTAACAATCTCATCTAACACTAGTCAGCGTAATGCATCTGGAATGAGCTCTTATAGTGTGGTCTCTGGTTACTGATGAAAATACCATGCTATGGCTAATACTTAATATTTTTGCACAGTGTTGCTAATGGGCATGGAGAAGTAGCCTATACTGGGACACTGCCTGCATTAAACCTGGTTGGATGGAGACTGAATCATCTGTCCATTCAGACTGTAACACACGGTTCTTTATTACTGTGATTCATTATCAGTTGTTCACAGAGTCTCAGATAAACGGCTTAAACGCGGATACGGCATTCTTTGACAGTATGGGAAACTTAAACATGTCTGTGAAGTTTCAGCTCAAAATACCCCACAGATCATTTATTATATCATTTTGAAGCATGCTGTTTTTGTGCATGTCTCTTTAAATGCAAATGAGCTGCTGCTCCCCGCCCCCTTTTCCAGAATAGGACAGTGCCATTACAGCTAGTATCTCAGATCTCAAAAAACATCGGTTTGGTTTTGATAATCATGTATCTCGCACTAAAATCATGCGTTTTAAAGCCATATCAGTTTAAACTTCTGATAATATAAGGTTTTATGAGCGCACACATGCGAAGCAAACGTACAGAAAGCGGATGTAACATGGCATGTGAGCTCTCTTTGACACAAGTTTATGTTATAAACATGCATAAGTTAAAAAAACACAATCGGTTATGTCTGTGAAGTTAAACAGCTGGGAAAGAAATCACATGTTTATATTAGATCTGTGTATTAAGTGACAGCAGCATAATATACTGTACCTATACTGCTGTCTACATTGTTAATATGACCCAAACAATAAAAGCAGAAAACCACTCACTGCTCTGGACTGAACAACTTCTATAACTGTAATAAGATGACATTTCTTACTTGAATGCTGCTCTTAAAGTCCTCATGAAATCAAAATGTACAATATTTGTTTTGTTAGTGCACATCGTTAGTCTTAAAGGGATAGTTCACCCAAAAATGGAAATTCTGTCATTAATTACTCACCCTCATGTCGTTCCAAACCCGTAAGATCTTCGTTCATCTTCGGAACACAAATTAAGATATTTTTGATGAAATCGGAGAGCTCTCTGACCCTCCCATAGACAGCAACGCAACTGTAATGTTCTCAGGTCCAGAAACGTAGTAAGGACATCGGTAAAACAGTCCATGTGACATCAGTGGCTCAACTTCAATTTTGCAAAGCTATGAGAATACTTTCTGTGCGCAAAGAAAACAAAAATAAAAATGTATTCAACAATTCTTCTCCACCGAGTTACATCTTCCGCCATTTTGGAGAGTATCCAAGAATGTATTTGACGTAATCAGCGTTGTTTACGTTGGGGTGGAAAGCGCACGCATGAACGTAATCTGCGTAATCAGCGTTGTTTACGCTTAGGGGAAAGCGTGCGTATGCGTTGTGATACTCTCTAAAATGGCGGAAGACGGTAACTCGGGGGAGAAGAATTGTTGAATAAAGTATTTACATTTTTTTTCTTTGCGCACAAAAAGTATTCTCGTTGCTTCGCAAAATTGAAGTTAAAACATTGATGTCACATGAACAGTTTTACCGATGTCCTTACTACGTTTCTGGACCTGGAAATATTACAGTTGCGTTGCTGTCTATGGGAGGGTCAGAGAGCTCTCCGATTTAATAAAAAAATATCTTAATTTGTGTTCTGAAGATGAACGAAGGTCTTACGGGTTTGGAACGACATGAGGGTGAGTAATTAATGACCGAATTTTCATTTTGGGGTGAACTAACCCTTTAAGGTGAACAATTTAGTTAATCCTCTGAAAAAAATTGTTTGTCTTGGTAATCTTTAATCAAATTCTGATCATTTGTTTCTGCTCTGGAATGGCGCTCCTGCTCTGGCTTGGGCAGAATTAGTTTAACCTCGCCCCTCCAACTGTTAGTTTGCTGCGAGTGAAAGATGAGAGGAGGAGCGCTAAAATAAAACCCGCCCTCTACTCAATGTTCCGTATCAGTTGGAAATATGTCACCATACTGAAATAAAGTCGGCAGCAACTTCCGGTTCACGCAGACTTTAAATGCTGTAGCGTAAAGATAAACATGGCGGATTATGTGCAGCTCACTCAGGGCTAATACAGCAGGGCTCAGGGCTCTGCTAATACAGCAGTGTTAGTCAAGAGTCGTGGGTGGGGCTTGTACGGATTCTGTGATTGGTAAGCTCCGAGACACTGCTTATGATTTATGGGGATTAAAAAGAAGGTGCGGGCGGATTTTTATCATTATAGGGTGGTTGTGTACACACACTGCCAACACACATTTATGTTCAAACAACATGTAAAAGTGAATTTTGCATAATAGGGGCCCTTTAAAACTATTAATACTTAGCATTTAAGTTAATGATGGGCGTTTTCGTAAAACTGCTTCATGAAACTTCGAATCATTTGTTTCGAAGCAGTGATTCGTTTTTGAGATGTAGGCCTATTGAAAAATGTAATTGGTTCATCGCTAGGGGCTGATCTGTGCAAACCCATGAACCAGTGTCTATGGGGTTTTTGCCTGATCGCGAATCAACTTTATAAATTTGTGGACAAGTGTAATGACAAATTTGTATAATAAAAGGAAGAATTAGCCTATACTTAGTCTCTTACTAACCTGATTAACCAAAAAAAAAACGCCCTAGTACAAATTAATAAAATAACATATAGTATTTCATATTTAATGGTATTCGATGATTTGTTAATTGCGTTTAATTACACTTTCAATAAAACATTCACAATTTTTATGCATGTTCAAGCTCAGTTTGCTTTACACCATTTTGACCAGAAGGCATCACCAGTGCGTAGCACTTCAAGCGATTCGAAAAGTGATCATTTCATGAAGCAATTAGTTCAGTTGATTCAAAGTTTCAAAAAGCTTCGTTTTTAGGGTATGTTTACACTTGGCAGGCTTGGTTTGATTAAATTGAACTTTGTAAAATATATTTAGGTTTAGTGTTAAAAATGACAGTGTAAACGGCAACGCTAAGCACACTAGGACTAAATGTAGTCTAAAATGTTCTTCTTTTTTGGGGGTCTGGAACAAAAGAACCAAGAGAACTGAACTACAAGTTTAGTTTAGCAAAACGTAGGCTTATTATCTAAATAGCCAACCCAAGACAAAACTGCAAGTCTGATCACTTAGAAAAGTAATAGCACAACACCCCTCAACAAGCCATGCTGTTATTTTTGTTAACTATCTAAAAACTAAAACTATTATAATTTAAATAAAGCTGAACAAAACATTAAACGTTTGCACTGGCATCTAACTGATTAAAATAAGTCTAAGTTGAAGTACAAAAAATTACTAAAATAAAACTAAAAAGTAAATTAGAAATATAATAGAAATATATATAAAAAAAATTGAAATATTAAAAAATTAAAATGTCAAAAGCACAGAACATTACTAAAATTACAATTCAAATGAAAATTGAACATGAAAATAAAAGCTTACTCAAAATATTACAATAGCATAGAAATAATAGGCTACAAAAATATAGGGCAGGGGAGGCACTAACCGCTTAATACTAGCCTTAAAGGGGTCATAGGATGCGATTTCAAGTTTTCCTTTCTCTTTGGAGTGTTACAAGCTGATTGTGCATATATAAGATCCCTGAAGTTGCAAAGACTAAAGTCTCAAAACCAAAGAGATATTCTTTATCAACGTTAAGACTCTGCCACGCCCCCCTAAAACGACTCGTTCTAACACGCCCCCACATATCTACCTCACTATGTGGAAATATTTGCATAATGCGCCCAAATGTGCACCAGCTACAATAATGTACAGTATTTGAAAAAGAATGTGTTTTTTGAACATTAAAGCATGTCAACATATTCTGTTACACCAAATACACAAAAGAATGATCTTTAACAAAGCATCATATGACCCCTTTAACAAACGCACTGACAGTCCAAATATGATATTATGTATTATGATCTTCTACCAGAACTAGGGAAAACAACATATTAACACTGCAGAGCCTGTGTGAGCAAAAATGCATTTTAATGAACATTCACTGAGGAGGTGTAGACTTATGCCAACGCCACTGATGGATGAGAAACTTCGCCAAAATGCCAGGTGGAACAACCAGCGGGCTCTCCGATCATGCAGAAAAAGCGCATGCATAATAGGCTATTTAGAGTTTTGTGCAAATGCGCGTGCATTAGCGAAGCAGTGACACACCAAACATTTACATCTCAATAAGAAAGCGGCTCCCGAGCGCACGGGTCGAATATGAAGCGATGTCCTCGCCGTAACCCAACCTCGTCTAGCGCGAACAATACACGGCTCTGAGCTTTGGCTTTAGCATTAAGCAGCTCTGCTGTCACCTGAGTCTCTTCTGCAAGAGTAGGCCTAATGCAGCTTCTAATCAGCATGCCTGCGAGCAGAGAGCTGTGGAAATAAGGGCCCTTAAATAGGTAATAAATCTTCCCGATACAGGCCACAGGCAAGCCAGGATGTGAAATGTATTCATATTTATAAGCCTGCAGTGCCGTGGCCGAGCTCAAGTCTTCAGTGCGTTTGGCTCTGCTGCTTCTTATTGACAGAACACACCTGAGTGTCCTGCAAACAATGCCTTGCGATGCACACAGCCTCATTTTCTTCAGTGGCTAGTCGTGCCAGGTTCATTAGTGATGCTTCCCTGACTGGTCTGAATGAGAAATTCACCCACCATATAATCTACCCACCGCGAGCAAATTCAAAAGGATTACCGCGCCTGTTTTTCATTACAATGATGAATCGACTGGAATGTTTACCTGCTACAATCATTTACAATAAAACACTTTTTTGGTGATAGAGTAACTCTGATAAAGGAGCTAAGCCATTTTTCCCAGTCCATGATCAATAGAGCCCTGGATTTGTTTAATTTCACTGATTACAGTTTATGATAAAACATCCTAACTAATTTGTTGTAGCCTGTAACCTTTCCTGAAATAAAGCGGGAGCTAGTCAACGCCTTGTTGTTTATGCTAGGCCATGTTGTTGGGACAAAGTTGTTAAAAAGTCATTTTGAGAGCAAGAAGTATATTAACTTTGATTATAGACGTGGCTAGTAACAATATGTCTCAAAACTTTATTATAATAACCGAGATAAGTTTATTTATTCATTAAAACGAATTTGTAGAACTTTAGCATTATAGTCTATCACTTGCTCACTAATGGATCCTCTGCAGTGAATGGGTGCAGTCAGAATGAGCGTCCAAACAGCTGATAAAAACATCACAATAATACACAAGTAATCCACACCCCTCCAGTCCATCAATTAACATCTGGTGAAGTGAAAAGCTGTGTGTTAGTAAGAAACAAATCCCATCAAGACGTTTTAACCTAAAACTGTCGCTTCTGGCCAAAATACAAGTCCATAATCCAAAATAATGCTTCCTCCAGTGAAAAAGTCCATTCTCTGTTGTCTTCTTACATCAAAATCCACCAGCATACTATATTAGTTTAGAACTGTTTTTGACTGTTTTCACATATTAAAACATCTTAATGATGGATTATTTCTTTTTAATTATAAACGCACAGCTTTTCCATTTCACTAGACTTTCATGTACTGGAGTGGTGTGGATTACTTGTGGATTATTGTGATGATTTTATCAGCTGTTTGGACTCTCATTCTGACGGCACCCATTCACTGCAGAGGATCCATTGGTGAACAAGGTATGTAATGCTAAATTTCTCCAAATCTTTTCTGATTAAAAAACTAAACAAAAACTCATGTACATCTTGGCTGGCCTGAGGGTGAGCACATTTTCATTTTTGGGTGAACTATTCCTTTAAGCCATGTTATTGTTAACCAAAAAAAGAAGAAGAAAAGAAACTGAAATAATAAGTAAAACTATATTGAAATGTAAAAAAATTATAAAAATGACTATAAAAGCATTTAAGAAAATGACCAAAAATAAAACTAAAATATAAAAATAAAAGCTAATTAAGAACATTAATAAATGCAATAATAGTACTGTATATAAATAATAGTAAAATAACACAGAAACAAACTATACAAACAGAGATATACATGAGTGCTTGGCTAATGCTTGGGGAAGTCGTGGCCTAATGGTTAGAGAGTCGGACTCGTAACCGAAAGGTTGCTTCAATACCACGACTGAGGTGCCCTTGAGCAAGGTACCGAACCCCCAACTGCTCCCCGGGCGCCGCAGCATAAATGGCTGCCCACTGCTCCGGGTGTGTGTTCACGGTTTGTGTGTGTTCACTGCTGTGTGTGTGCACTTTGGATGGTTAAATGCAGAGCACTAATTCTGAGTATGGGTCACCATACTTGGCCACATGTCACGTCACTTTAAAATTTTGCGAGCGTTTTGCACACCTGTTGATCATTAAAATCAACATGAAATTCCGTTGGGGAAAGCTTAAATCATAAAAGTGGTGTCACTGCATTGATGAATAGGAAGACCTTAACAAGTAAGAGGCATTGATGACATCAGCTGAAGCGAGGTGGTGCAAGTTGTAACATTTTGATAAATTATTGCAAAAACAAACATTTAGTTGATTGAAATAACGTACACTGACGAATCATTCACAACGAGACTAAGAACTTGCATTAAAAACTAATTGACAATAAAATAAACGCAATGACTTATGAATATGAATGAATATGGCCTTGCACTACTGAGGCGTTAACAAACTTCAGTACTCGAGGGGGAGCTAGAGTCACACACCATTGTGCTAATGGCTGCTATACCCCTGAGAATTGCAATACTTGCATCCTGTTACAAATTGTAGTTGGACAGATTGGGCATTCCAACAAAACTTGAAATTAAGCAATTGTATATAGAGGTTTTGACATTCACATTCTTGAATATGTTTCAGGCCTTATAAAGATCAATCACATCTCTACACAGTCTTAAAAGGGCAACATGATTCTACACCTCGTAGAATGAATAACTTGAAGTCTTGTTATTGCTTGCTGTAGCTTGAGAACTGGAATATCAGACACACATGGATCGCTGGTTATGTCTGGGCTATTCAAAGTTAACTTTGGCTTACTAATAAAAATGCAGATGGTTCCACTGGCAAGATTGTTGAATACAATTATGCAGAAGATGAATATCAAATTTGTCTTGAATTGGACCTCGGGAGATTTCAAAGCAATCAAGGAATGAAATGAGGCGAGGAATTTTTAACAGCCAACAGCTGTATATTCAATTGACTTTGATGACGAGAGACAGAGACGATCCCTGCGTTCCATTCAGAAGGGCTCATCCCTGTGCCCTAATTTCTTCAAAGGTTTTACCCTCCAGAGTGAGAGCTTCGAAGGGTTGAAGGGTGTAGAGGACCAAACAACTTGAAGTGCCCTTCTGCATCACCATCACGTGCCCACACGGAGGCGCTGTCATCATGCAAAGAATCTGTGCAAAGGATCATGGGAGCCCGAAGTGTCCATCAGTTGTACCCTTAGAAATCCTTCATTCCGAAGGGCCCTTTGAAGTCACCAGTTTTGAGCACTTCGGTTTGGAATGACCCTTCAATATGGCGGCCATGATTGTTTTCAGTCCAAAGTGCCCTTCGGAGGGCGATATATATTCCATTTGGAATGCACCGGATGTTCGAACTTGAATACTAGCATACTGCATACTGTGAATACTATTCAAAAAATATGCGAAACTGAGTGTGTAACATTTAGGGGATCTTTTACGTTTATTTTGCAATAAAAAAAAGTCGAAACTCTAAAATTGTAGCTAAAGTTCAGTTAAGGAATAGTTCACCCAAAAATGAAATTTTGCTGAAAATGTATTCACCCTCAGGCCATCCAAGATGTAGATGAGTTTGTTTGTTTCTTCTTCATAACAGATTTAGAGAAATGTAGCATTACATCACTTGCTCACCAATGGATGCTCTGCAGTGAATGGGTGCCGTCAGAATGAGAGTCCAGACAGCTGATAAAAACATCACAATGAGGTAATGCTACATTTCTCCAAATCCGTTACAATGAAGAAACAAATTCATCTACTTCTTGGATGGCCAGAGGGTGAGTACGTTTTCAGCAAATTTTAAATTTTGGGTGAACTATATTAAGTCAAAATTATTCTATGCTGTATGCATCCAGGTATTGGGTGCATACAGAAAAATTGCACACTATGAACAGTATACAGTATGCATATTTCAGAAAGAGTTACCTAGTCTGGCCTGAAATAATCACTAATAGCGAAACAGACTAACATGTTTCAGCAGTTGTAAATTTCAGTGCTATAAGAGTTGTTACTCCCAATAAAGAAACACAATTCTGGTTAGTTCCCTGCAAACTGTTCACACTTAGTGGGCTCTGAACAGAGTTTAAACAGCTTTGTCACATCCTTTTTAGCAATCAATCCATTGTTACCGCTTGGTTAACTGGTCCCTGTGACTCATATTCTTCTCACATCTGCAAAAATGAATCTGGCATTGTTCAATATTGGCAAAGGCTTTAGTCAATAAGAAAAAACTTGCACTGTCTGCAGGAAATCACAGTTACAGTATTGATTTCTTGAAGAGACAGAATCAGCCAGCATAGCCAATTATTTTATAGCCACTCATACTGCACACTTAAAACTGAAGTGTCTGATTTGATGACCTCTTTCAGACAGTTCAAAATAAAACCAAGATTTTCTAAAACTTCTGCAAAGAGGACCAACTTTCCTATTTGAAAAAGCAAAGAGCAGATTAGACCTCTTTAATGATTGTTTTGGAGAAAAAATTGAAAGAAAAGCCCCCAGAAATCTCACATTTCTCCTTTAGACGTTCAAGAGAGATCTCAAACTGTACAAAGTTTGCGATCAAAAGTCAGTAATCTCAGTATGATCTCAAACATCTTTCATCAAATTGTTCCAAAAATAGATGATCTGAGGCGCTATGCACATTCATTTTTAGCTCTATACTCTTCAAAGTCAACACTGACTGGAATTTTATGAGAAACATCTTAATAATTAAGTGAAACATGATTTAGTCTCGAGAGCAATTAAAGTTTCCTATGGGTTTAAATACATTACATAAATACACAAAAAATTACATATAAAGTTATCTTGCCCTTGAAGATCATGTTTTGCAAGAGTGGCAAAAATAATTCAATAAATACTTAAAGTCTTACTTTCTCCATGTAGTCAACATCCTTCTGGCGCAGACCTCTGGTTTTTAATTTTTCTGCTTCATAACACGTAAACAATAAGCAGGAGATAATCAATACTCGTGTCTTGAAGTGTCCCATATTTGAGCTGAGAGGTTAGAGAAGACGGGGCTGCTTACATCTGTTGAGCTCTAGACAGGACTCTTGGTTTGTACGTTACTGTTAAAAATCAATTCCCCTATGGAGAAAATGAATGGGATTTTTACTCCTGGAACAAGACTGTAGTAATTTTGTTCTTTTTAAACACTATAAACTGTCAATATGTGACCCTGGAAAAGAATTGGAAAATTCCAATTCCTAGTTCCACCCTAAAATATAAGCATACATACTTGAAATGACACGAGGGTGAGTAAATAATGACAGAATTAGCATTTTTTGGACTTGATATCTACACTCAAATCTTAGAACCTCAATCTGATGCTGCATATACTGGCCAACTGAAATGTTAGCAAGCTAGATTTCCCTTCAACTTCACATCTAAAACAAGCACCCCATTCAATATTCCCATCTCCCTCCATTTTTCCTGAACGGCAGCCCCCTGGCGACATCCCAAGACCGGAGGAGAAGCAGATCTGTGTGCTTACTGTACAGAGCGGCGTTTCTCTGACGGAGGTCTTCCTCTCTGCTGAAGCGGCTCTTTCTCCTCGCGTCACAGCCGTCCATTCATCGCTCTGTCGAGACACTGTAAATACGATCAGTTTTGTATTTTTCAAATCATGGATATAAGCTCCACTATTAAGTAAACTTTCCGCTGTGTGACTGGCCAGCTATTGCGGCCCATGGACAAGGGCCTTCTAGTAATATTTTCTAAGCTTCATTGTTCATTTTGTGCTGTATGTGGTGACTTATACATGCGCCCTGAAGGGTCTGTCAGGCTGGAGTGTTTGTTTTCAGGCCAAGTATTGAGTGATGAAGAGCTGCTCAATGAACTGCAGGCCGCTGACGGTGGGTGGGCTGGCTAGTCTTTCAAGAACAGGGCTGCTAACTTAAAGGTTGTAGGTCAAATCATGTAAGGAGAATCACTTACTTATTTTTTAATGGACAGAAATTCGGATAACAGAA
The DNA here is from genome assembly GCF_001515645.1 of Sinocyclocheilus grahami. Lineage (NCBI taxonomy): Eukaryota > Metazoa > Chordata > Actinopteri > Cypriniformes > Cyprinidae > Sinocyclocheilus > Sinocyclocheilus grahami. The sequence continues at coordinate 2,630,951 of NW_015505332.1, forward strand.
TCTATACATGCCGTCTGTGAGTTTTCTGTGCTAGAGTATTTTTGTGGCGTCATCTATTTTAGACAAACCTCTAAATGGCACATAAAAAGATTGCTTGATTTGTCAACAAGATAATGGGCAGTTTGGACCAGGACCAAGCTTAATAATAATAATAATAATAATAAATGTGTCATTAGTAAGCATGGATAAAGCATCAGCTACAATTCTTCAAAATTTGCCTCATAAATTTTGTCCTTATGCTCACCAAGGCTGCATTTATTTGATTACAAATTACAGTAAAAACATTAATAATGTGAAATATTATTACAATTTAAAATCAGGGAACTCTATTTAAATATATATTAAAATGTAATTTATTCCTGTGATGCGCAGCTGAATTTTCAGCATCATTACTCCAGTCTTCAGTGTCACATGATCTTCAGAAATCATGCTAATATGCTGATTTGCTGACATTTCTGATTATTATCAGTGCTTTCTTGTTTCATATCTTTGTCAAAACCACGATATAATAAAAAGTTCAAAAGAACAGCATTTATTTAAAATATAAATCTTTTGTAACATTATAAATGCCTTGTTTCTTTTGATCAATTTAACGTTTCCTTGCCGAATAAAAGCATTCACTTCTTTTGGAAAAGAAAAGGTAAGGTAGTAGTGTATGTCGAAAGTAAGTTAATTTCCCGAGAAAAATATTGATAATATGAATAAATATTAAAATAAATCATATCATAATTATAATTTCATTTTTATTATTATAAATATAAATACTTGAATGTTTAGGTCAAGTGGCTTGGTATAAAGATTTTGGCATCTTATTTCATTGTTCACTATACACATTATTCCTAGTAAATGTTCCAGTAATTATTCAATCAAATTTTTTTTTACAATCTCATTAATTCCCACTCTTCTTGTTGAATATCACTCACAAGTACATGCGATTACTGAAGTTGAGAACATCATTTCACACAGGCTTTCAGAGATTAGGAGGGTTAGTTAAACTCCTCTTCTGCATTTATTCTGCAGATGGCAATGCAGCGTTCTGAATCTTAGTGTCCATCAGAATGATGTTGAGTATATTCTCAGACAGATGGATGTATGTGACGGTTATGACAGCACTGCACACCATACATCACTTTCACACTGAAGGATGCCACACGGGTCACTGCATGCACGAGAACTGATATCCGTCCCCATGGTTACCAGCTTATGATGACATGTCCTAACAGAGACACTGAAAGAAAAGAAATCTTGACATCTGCATTTTCCCATCACTCTGTGGAAAGAAAGCAAACAGTCTGACACTAACAGTAGAGTATTGTGGAGGTACCATTGTACTGAATAATTACCATGTTCATGCACCATGCAATTTACATGTCATATTTTCAGTATGACAATGACATTATATTCAATGACTACATATAAAACATGTAAAAGTCCAAAACATCATGGTTTTAATATGGTAAATGTCTCACACTACTGTGGTATATTCTTGGCAGTACCATGTAAATACCATCAGTCATGAATTTGAGTTAAAAACAAACAAACATGTTATTAGCATACTGTATTTGCAATAAAGTCCACAGTATTACCATAATAAAAAACAAGATGTCCAAAAAAGTAAAAGACAAAGTCTAATAATAAATAATTATCATGGTACATGTAAAATGGATAGAAGAAAAAAAAATTATTAACATGGTATTATCATGGTAAGTGCAAATAATAATAATAATAAATCAAATAAAAAAACAATGAAATTAAGCATAATTAATAAAACATGACATTACCATTGTACATATACAAAGAAACTACTAAAATAAAGACTAAAATTAAATAAAAAAAAACTATAAAATAAAAAATGACTAAAACACAATATTACTATAGTATACGTAAAAAAAAAACATCACATCATCATAAATAATAAAATAAAAAATTATGAATAAACATGATATTATTATGGTATATATATATATATATAAATAAAGATAGAATGAACCAGTTACCATGTCCATAAAAACCATGGTATTATGGCTTGCCTGTGAAGGATACATCACTTGCAGTAAATAACTGAAATGGAGGAGAGAATAAACACTGGGGGGCAACAGTGTCATGTGGTGTCCTCGCAGCTGTCAGATTGGCTGATTATTCAGTGGATTTCTGATATTCCCGTCAGGGTCTGTCCGCTCTCACGCTCCACGAAGAGCCAGGCTGCAAATAGACAAGTGCTTGAAATGAGACTCCCCATGATGCTAATTACTGCTCGACTCACAGCTGCAGGATTTCTGCAAAATGATGGTGGTTAAATAAAGCAACAAACTTTATTACTTTAATTCTGTCATGTGTGACACCCCTTACCCATGGTATACTCACTGTAATTCCCCATAACACATAGCTTTTATAAAACTGCCAGCATTGATACAGAATGCACAGTTACAGGTGTTAATCGACATTTACAAGATTTCATGGAGTTGCATAATACTTATAACAGTTAGTGTAATAATATTATATAATTGTAAAAATAGCAGTCAATAGTAGAAAAAAAACATGCCACGTTAAATAAAAAGGTAATATTAACATGGTAAATTTAAAATAAATAAATAAACAAATAAATGTAAACAAAAATACAAAAACAATATTCTCATGGTATATGTGATTAACAATGATAATCATCATAAACAAAAAAAAAATAAAAAAATTAAGAAACATGATATTTGCAGTTACAGTGTTAATCGACATTTACAAGATTTCATTGAGTTGCATAATATTTTAAATGTTTTCAATTAATAATAGTACTCAATAGTAGAAAAACCATGGCACATGTACAATAAAAAGGTAATAAATAAAAACAAAAATTAAAATGTTAAAAATTAAATAAAAAAACATTAATGAAAAAATTAAAAATCAAACAATATAACCATGGTATATGTAATAATAATTATCATAAATAAAAATCAGTGTAACAAAAATTATGAATCATGATACTTGACACGATTTGCATAATATTTTAAATATTTGTAATAATAGCCAACAGTAGGAAAAAACATCACGTCCAATTAAAATAAAAATGATATAAAAATACTACTGCTAACTACTAATAAAATAATTTAAAAAATAAAGTTAAAATCACAATATTATGATGTAAATAATTACACAATCAATAAAATAATTATGAAATATGATATTTCGACATTTACAGGATTTAATGGAGTTGAATAATATTTTAATTATGTGTCATAATAGTACTCAATAGTATGAACAAAAAAACATGACAATCAATTAAAGATATAAAACTAAAACCACAAGGTTCTCATTGTGTATGTAAATAATAATAATAATAAGTAACATGATATTTACAGTTACAGGTGTTAATCAACATTTACAGGATTTCACAGAGTTGCATAACCTTTTGAATATTTGCATCATCATTTCAGGGAAATGAATGAATATTCATGCACAGTTGCAAAGCAGGATCTATCCTGAGGGCACTATAGACAAGGTTTGAATGGCGGCAGTCTCTCCTGAACTTCACACGAGTCTGACAGTCAAAGGAAGGCTGGGTCTGAGGACATGCTTTGTCTGACGCCCAGGGACTCGTACAAAACAAGCCATTTCATGTCACATTGTCATCAAAGTAAGCCAATTTTTACTCCGGCTTTTTACCCCCGAAGATTCAGCGAGCAGATGGAAAAGTCATCCGGCGTGACAGACAGCTGAGAGAGAGACGAGGGGCCCGAGAATCTCAAGCAGGCTTCTGTCGCTGTGAGCGCACGGCCCTAATACAACAGACGCCATTCAGCAAACAGCCATTCACAAAGCACACAATCTCTCGCATGAGCGACGATATTACCGCAAAACTCCTCAACATCTTCACTTTGATGATATGAGGTTATTACAGGAAAAGTTAGCCTGAAAAATGAAAACTCTGTCATTTACTCACCCTGCTGTGGCTCAAGGACTTTCTTCCATGCAGCACAAAACAAGGCATTTAGCAGAATGTCCATGCTGCTCTAAGAAACATTTACACAAACAACTCCAAATAGTAAATTATTTTCCAAGTTTATACTTTAGCTTTGTGTGAGGAACAGATTACATCTGCTTATAAGCATAAGCAGATGTAATCAATTAAAAAAATCTTATTTAAAGTCAAAAGTACACTACTGTTCAAAAGTTTGGGGTCAGTAAGATTTTTATTGATTTTTTTCCCTTTGTGAAAGAAATTACTTTTATTCAGTCAGGATGCAATTCATTGATCAAAAGTGACAGTAAATAAATGTAGAATATATAAAATGATAATAATCTAAAAGATTTCCATTTAAATGAATTGTGTTCTTTTGAACTTTATATTCTTAAGAATATAACATAGAAGCAGCAAATCAGCATATTAGAATGATTTCTTTTTTTTTTTTACATTTCTGACACCTTCAGTTGCTTTAAAAAAAAAAGTGAAAAAAAAGTATAAAGCATAAGCATGTATCATCAACCATAAACCTGATGATTTGAAATCTTGACCAAATTGTAATTTGTGAACATCAAATGGGATTTTGCTTAAACAATGCTATCCACGCCGCACTGATGCAGTAATTCATGCTTCAGTCTGTGTGCATTGAATTTATTTAATACACGAGTTTCACAATTTGAGTTGAATTACTGAAATAAATGAGCTTTTCCACGACATTCTGATTTATTGAGATGCACCTGTAGACTACTTTTATGATGCTTTTTCGAGCCTGCTTTCATTCTAAGTAAAAGAGCAGTATGTACATTCTACAAAATATCCTCATTTTTGACCAGTTCACCTTAAGAATGGACTGCAATAGAAGCTGTAGTTTTGCAAAAGTTTGTCTGTTTGCATCTGCATGAGTTGCCAGTCTCTCAGTAAGCGTATTGCTGGATTTGTCTGAGCTCTGAAGACTCTCTGATGGAGTGAGTGTACAAGATGTGCTGAACGCGTCTCCGAGGGACGGCCTGGTCCAAAGAGACTCAAAACAGTGCGCATCCACACTCCATCTATTCCTGCAGCAGTCAGGTTTTTATCCTGCTATAATCTAAAGAGTGTCCCCTGCCAAAATGTCAAGTATGGGATGATAGACCGCAATGCTGCAGCTTGTCTGTTATCCTGCAACATTTTGTGTCAGATGAAAATGTCAACTTCAGATTCATATCCTCCAGCTCGGAAACCTGTAAAATATTTCAAACGTCCCAACTCGGAGAGCCGTTTCCGTTGAGGATGTTTGGACTATCAAGGACGATTTATGTAAATGATATTCATATTTCATGCATGATAAGCACAATTACCTTGATAATTACTGCAGTTGTGAGAGCGACGCAGATGGCAATGCGTGGAGCGGAGAAAACCTCAATCTGCTTGAGGAAAGTGTTCTCCAAATGCTTCTCCACTTTGTTTTATTGGGATCCGAGACTTTCTGGAAGCTTGTGACGTCATTCGTTTCACAAGCCGGAGACTGAAAGGATTCTCGTGAAAATGATTCGCTTTGCTCGGTAGGCTGAAAATGAAACATTATAGGTTTTTAATTCATCCCCTATGTAGCGGATCAGAGTACATACCAAGAAGAAAGACTTCAACTTTGCTAGTTTCAATTCCGTTTTCAAGCTCCGATATATTGCAAACGAATTTAATTACACGGCTCATCAAAAAAGAGCCATCATCAGCAGATTAAATGTATTCTAGCCCCCAAAACGGAGCTCCGCTGAGTAATTACCCAGCAAGGTAATTGCAGAGCAGTGACACTCAGGGTTTTTTTCTCTTCGTTATGCAATAGGTTGCTTGGGAAATTACTGTTTTTGCTTGGCGTCTTCCCCCTATTGTTGTTGTTTCCATAGCTGCCGTGTTGTGTTTACGTTTAAAAGAGTGCTATTGCAAACCCAAATCATATGGGCGGCACTTCTGTCCGCATGCTGGCAAACACTTTAGAGCTCTATTCTAGTTCAGTGAGGCGATATACCTGTAGTTTCAAATCCAGCTAATCAGTGGCTTGCCGGAAGGACTACATGACTAATGAGAGCATTATAATACAATTAAATTACAATTTAAAAGACTAGCTGGTTTCGAGTTCACATTGCCCTGATCAGATGCGTTTCTTAATGGGCGTTTGCTTGAAATGAATACTTGCGTTTACAAATCAAAGGAATGGATGTGTTGTTTGACTCATTTTATGTAAGAATAACTTTTATTGTTAGTCATATTTCAAGACAAACACTCAATTCACACAACAATCATCATTGTACACTTTTAAAAATAAAGGTGATTCAAAAGGTTCTTCACAGCGATGCCATAGAAGAACCATTTTTGGTTCCACAAAGAACCATTCAGTCAAAGGTTCTTTAAAGAACCATCTCTTTCTTACCTTTTTGTAATCTGAAGAACCTTCTTTCCCCACAAAGAAGCTTTTGTGAAACAGAAAGGTTCTTCAGATGTTAAAAGTTCTTTATGGAATCATTTAGACAAAAAGGTTCTTCTATGGCATCACTGTGAAGCACCTTTATTTTTAAGAGTGTATTGCATTGCAGTATATGTTTTTTTCCCCCCTCACAATAAAACTACAGAATTTTGATCATAAAACTAATAATTTAAATATCATCTTACTAAGACATACATATTATTGGGAGATGTAGAATGACAACTAATTTTTATATCATTGTATGTAAGTAGTCTGCTATACTGTTATGGAGATCTCACTGATTTACATTACACACTATCAGAAGAATTCAACCTTACATTTTGGCCATAAAAATATCAGCATCTGCGATTCTGCACCAAATTGCATATTTTTATTATTTTGGGCCGCCATATTCCTCACTATATCATATGAGCCATAAAGGCCTTTTAGTCTAAAGTTTCAATAAAAGGCTACAAAAAAAATAATAATAATAATAAATATGTGTATATATATATATATATATATATATATATAGAAGAATAAGTTTTATTTATATAGTGCCTTTCCATAGCTCAAGGTCACTTTACACAGTGCTAAACAAAACATTTGCACACCCATATACACAATACAAACACATAAG
>NW_015505332.1:2638032-2644353 GCF_001515645.1 Sinocyclocheilus grahami
TATATATATATGTTTTTTCAGACTATTATTTCATATGCATATGTCAGGGTTTTTTTTCCAGAGGGCTTTACAATAAAAATTAAAGCAAAGCACACTATCAAACACAAAACATGTAAAACTTAAAGGGGTCGTATGATGCGATTTCAAGTTGTCCTTTCTCTTTGGAGTGTTACAATTTGGAGCTGATTGTGCATAGATAAGATCCTGAAGTTGCAAAGACTAAAGTCTCAAAACCAAAGAGATATTCTTTATCAAAGTTAAGACTCTGCCACACCCCCCTAAAATGGCTCGTTCTAACACGCCCCCACATATCTACCTCACTATGTGGAAATATTTGCATAATGCGCACAATTGTGCACGCAAAGTAAGAAGGCGTGGTTTCAGTAACCGCAGTTAGTGTTGAAGCAGCATGTCAGGGAGACGCTGTGTGTTTCTAGGCGAAAGCAAAAGCACTTTATTTGGCCTTCCGAAAGTTGATGCATTTAGGAATCTTTAAGATTACTTACAACAGAACAGCAATGCATTTTATGGACGACCGTTTCGTGAACCTAGGAGAGGAGGTCATTCTGACTTTGCTATGACAATCTGGCGCTTCTGAATCAGCTACTGTTTTGTTATTAGTTTAAGTATTTGCTATTGACTGTTCAAATGCGGAGGTTTGCGCATCGCGTGTGTGTGTGTGTGCGCGCGAGCAAACGAGAGAGAGAGAGAGAGAGAGCGCGAGCGAGCGAGAGAGATAGATAGGGTCACATCACAGTGGAGTCAGCTGTCTTAACCGTGACTTGTGTACTGCAAACACACCAGCTTCATCACTGTGTCTGTCACGCGACTCTGTTCCCCTTTCGGGCTTGAACTGATGGTAAAACTAATGACATTATTTACTGTCTTTACACTTATTTTGAAAGATGAAGCTCGCGATTATGGTAAGGGGCGTTACATTTCCGACGAGTGCTTGCGGTGTTCGGCCAATCACAATGTACTGGGTCAGCTGGCCAATCAGAGCAGACTGCGCTTGTCGGAAGGAGGGACTTTGTAGAAAACGAAGCGTTTGAGAGAGGCGGGGCATAGAGGACCTACAATAATGTACAGTATTTGAAAATAATGTGTTTTTTGAACATTAAAGAATGTCAACATATTCTGTTACACCAAATACACAAAATAATGATCTTTAAAAAAGCATCATATGACCCCTTTAAAAAAAAATGAGAGGAAAGAAAAAAAACATTAAATGAATATTGGACCATCGTAACCCATCACATTAACAGGCCAGGAAGTGTGCCAGATGAATATGCATGTCTGAGGCCAGAGATGTCGCCTCTGAAAGGTCATGATGTGTGATGGGTCTTTCATTCGCTCATGTTCTGTACCTCATCACCTCCGGTCTAATGGGACGGCGTCACCTGCGCTTTATATTGAAATCTCCAGGCAGAAGCAGACGGCTGTGAAAGGACTTAAAAGACCTTACAGTCGGGAGAAGAGAATGTCTTGTGCCATGCTGGAATCAAAACCTGCTGAGCTGCCTTTCTTTACTGTTCAAAAAAAAAATCATAAAACTACTGTTTACATTATTATTTAAAAATATTACAATAATAAATAATAACAATTATTTAAAAAAAATAATTTATTCACCCTCGTGTCATTTCAAACCTGTATACATTTTTTTTTCTTTCTCAGAACACAAAAGAGGATTCTTTTAAAAGAAAAATGTTGGTAAAGCACATCATTTCAGTTCCATTTGGCTTGCATTGTATTTTTGTCCATACAATGGAAGTCAATGGGACCTGATTCTGTCAGGTTATCAACATCCTTCAAAATATCTTCTTTTGTGTTCAACAGAAGAAAGAAACTCATACACGTTTGTAACTTTAGGGAAAGTAAATGATGACAAAATTGTCATTTTTAGATAAACTATGCCTTAAACATAATTCTGACAAAACTCAGTGAAATTAATGTTTAAATGAAATAAACTTATTTGCCTGCTGCATTTGATGTCACAGCTCATGATGGTCCCTACAGGAGAACTGGGCTTGATCTTCTTGTGACATCGGCCAATCAGAGCTGTCCTTTCCTGCTGCTTCAGAGTTATTAGTCAAAGGATGAGAGCCTATAAGCAAAAACGGAAGAACACAGGTTGCATACTTTCAAGAATACTGCCTTCCTGCTGCGTTTAGCGTGCAGGTTCCATGTTTTTTTGGTTACTTACAGATCTGCAGATATGAGATGTGTGTCATCTAAAGATTCATATCCAGTCTGCTCCCGTCAGTTTTGTGGACTGCATGCGACTCCTTTCCGCTCTTTACTGAGGCATAAAAGCTGCCGTCCGGTTAATTAAGATTTGATGCAAGAAACTGCTTCTAAACTGAACTTTTGTCATTTCAAATGTTCTAAGACTTTGCAGTTTTGGACGTCGCCATCTTTAATATTTACTTTAGTCACTGTGGCTCCAGACAGTAACTGATTACATGTAGGCCTAATCTGTATTCCATAATCAGGTTCCAAAAATTAAGCACTTGTAATTCGATTATATTATGTTTTAAAATGCTCCTAATCAGATTAGTTAATTTTTTTTATTGATCACATGATTAAATATTCACACAATGGCAGTAAACGATTCATAATTTATCAATTATCCTTATACGTTCTTTTCCTTTCTAAAAAGTCCTACTGTGTCTCATACCATTTAGCTTTGACTATACAGTATATTCACAATATAGAATGATCATATAAATGTCATGTGAATAAATTTGTGATCTTTGCTTCTAAATCTGGGGACAAAGCACCTCTCAAGTCAGTTAGACTATGTATGAGACAAATAATTAGGCTATGCAAGTTTCTAAACACTGCTGATATACAGCTTTGAAACACGATGTCTTTATCACACACACAGATCTGGACAAAAATATTTCTAATCTATAAACATTGAATGTGTAATGTCATTGCTGTTTTCTTGTTTGTTCATGCAATACAGGGATTCCTGAACTTTTTTGTCAGCCAAACCCCTTTGACCTAAAGTATTTACGTGAAGACCCCCGATTAATTTTTTATTAATGTTCACAAACAGAATACAGACTTGACTTCAGTTGCACATTTCTGGACAGTTTGAGAATCAGATCTAAGAGTAAATGCAGTTGTCGATCCAAAATACTGACAGTGTGAACGTACAGGTCACACAGCTTTGGTTTGTCAGTGCCAAAGTGAAACCAAAGGCAATGCATTTCATCCAGGTTTCATTCCTGAGCAACATTTCATTGTCGGTCTAACACTGTTGTCTTTGAGAACTGCTGCTCTCTTCCTCAATTTGCACTCATTGTCTTTTAATTCACTGGATGTTATTTACAAGCGACTGGACAAATTGTCCTGTCAGCTTCTCTGTTGTATGGCGCTCCATTTGATCAACCTCAGCTTTGTTTACATGCCCGTCACCGCCTGTAAACCCGTCTCGCTCGCTCCATTGCTATTCCTCATCAATAATTGATCACGTCTCGATTCTGGAAGGAACTAACAACATCCAGTTTGAAGCTCCACGGTGTAGAAGTCCCACGTTCTGTTTGATCCTCCGCTTTCATGTTGCATGTAGCTTTCAAGTACTGCTAGTGTTCGAGTTCCCATGCATGAGACATCATTCATCACGCTGGACTAACCCTGCGTCCCAATCTGGATAGTATCTGTCCTAAAAAAGTATGCAAGGTTAGCGTGACCTAAATGACAGAAAAAAATAACAAAGTTCTAGCGTGCAGCCCTGCATACTAATGTTGCACTAATAATTTCCACAATTCCTTGTGCAAAGGTTTTGATGGCTCACTTTCAAGTTTTCTAGGTGGGCTATAAATAAGTGTAAGGAATGTGAGGTTGAAGCTGCTGCTGAATGTATGAGTCTAATTACCACAAAACAACTGCAGTCTTATAAGTTATATTGAAACATTTAATTTCAACTAAACTATTTTTAGCTAATGAATTTAAATGAACTAACTGTTAATGAACAACTGTAAATTTATGTTAGCACAATCTGTAAAATCATGTTATTAGCTGATAAGTCAGTAAATCCAACGTTGGTGATTTTTGTCAATATTAATAATAACAGCTACTTTTTATGTTACAAATCATCTTGGTTTCCACAAAATAAATACATCAATATTTTTTCCCTCCAGAAATAATAATAAGAAGAAATGTTTCATTAGCACAAAATTAATATATTAGAATGATTTCTGAAGAATCGTGTGACACTGAAGACTGTAGTAATGATGTTGAAAAATCAGCACAAAACATTTTAAATTGCAATTTAAATTAATAATAAAATTTTTTAATAATTTCATTAATTTAAATTGATAATAAATCACAATATTTTATTTAAATTGCAATAATATTTAATATTACTAGTATTTCTAATGTATAAATTAAGCCTTGGTGAGTATAAGATACTTTCAACAAAATTAAAGAAATCTTACAGACTACAAACTTTTGAAAACTTTTGTCTACTTATACATTTATCATCAAATAACCAGCTAAATTTGTACATTTATTTAATCGAAATAGTTTTGTTGCAAAACATAATTCACTCCTCAGTCATTCCAATTTAACAATTAAAAATCACACTTACGAACGGAAAGGTATTTTCACCATACCATGTCATAAATATGTAATTTGGGACGCAACCAATAACTCTGTCTGTGATTTTAAGACATGCAGTCAGTCCTCATACAAGCACAGCTTTGAATATTTCAAGAAATAATCCAGCGAATGTAGAAAAGCAAATTACTTTTTATTTGTAAATGGCATTTACAAATGGATATTTACATAACCTTTTATTTTACAAATTTCTCACAAAAATATAACTCTTTTGAAAAACGTTTAAATATCTGTACATTTGATATGAATGCATTTACAAGAGTGATGGACCCATCTGAAGGAGCCAGTGTCTAAAAGCAATCATAAATCTTTGACAGTGTTCGATATTTCGTGTCACTGATAGGAATAGTGAGAGCCAAACACAGCACGGCGATGCCGCTCAACACTTACCCACTGAAGGAACAAAAAACATCTGTATAAATATACAAATTGTTGATGAAGAGACATTATGGGCAGCGGCACAAAGAACTCAAACATAGCACTGATGCTATATCTGATTATATTTGGCAGGCATGTGCAAAAGTGACTTTTTGTAGAACAATTAAACCATTACTAGCTGTAGTTGATAAATAAATAAACAAACAGAAAATGTAACCCATTTCCCCCACAACACCAGTGAAATATCATACAAGGCACTATTATGAGTTATGAAACAGAACGTTTAGAAGCAGGACATCTGCTAATAGCCAGTCAGATGTGATCCTAAAGTGAGCAAATCGGAAACATTTGTGAATATTCAATACAAATCTGAAGAAAATATGAAGTATAACCCAATGAATGAACTCGTGTAAAAAGATATTTCTCCTAAAGGGAATTAAAAAATAGTTTCCCACTTTTATGGGCCGTTCATACAGGACACATTCTTGCGTTTCCAGTTGCACTATTTTGGTTTGTATTTCTAATACCATGCCAGCTTCTTTGGCTATAATCACGGCCAAAACCATACATTTACTTAAAACAATTTTCAATTAGACATTGCTAGTAAATTGGACAAATAATTATAAAGAAACCACAAGCAACACACTGAATTAAACGTAAAATTTCAGTAGAAAGTTCTTGTAAAATGTACTCTACTGATCTATTTACAACAAAAAAAAAATTTTTTTTTTTTACAGTGTACTTGAGTTAAAGGCACAATATGCAAGTTTTTGCCGCTAGAGGGCGCGTATTCAAAACAAACAAAGAAACAAAGGCGTAGTTTGATGAGGACGTGACTGAGTGTGGAATCATGGGAGTTGTCGCCTTCATCCCCACAGCCAGTGCAATCCGACGGGACTCGGGCAGAAATCATGTTCATGGATGAGCTAATGATTTATTAACGTCGTAGTATGAAGCAGGGTGAGCCTGAAAAAAGCTGTCGAAGCGAAACAAGGCCACTGAACGAGTGTGACACACGGCATGAAAGCAGCGGAGCTTTTATTATGCCACAGTCGACCGCTTCCGCTCCTTCCGGTCGTGTGGATGTGGGGTAAAGCAGCACTGTTTTATCATTCTAGATACATTAGAAAGTTCTGTTATTATGCTACTCTGTGTGGTCGTCACCGGTCTATTAAAACGCACAACATATTAAAGCATCTTCGGTGTTTCCATGTTTTCTACAAAACAAAATCGAGGGGTTATTATCAGGGTTTGAAATTAACACCCGCCAAATGCGGGTAAAAATCAGCTGTGGCGGGTAACGCTGTCAAATCACAG
>NW_015505332.1:2644390-2656887 GCF_001515645.1 Sinocyclocheilus grahami
CAGATTTAGTGTAAATACTGAACTCGAGACTCATCATGATATATTAAATAAGCCTAATTGCGCAGCATCTGGGCATATCTAGTTTACTTGAACATACCCAGCAATGTAGCTATTAGCCATCGGGAGCACCGGGACATTCCCGGTGGGCCGATCGCCGAAGCGAGGGAGACCTTATATTAGGCGCTGTTTTTAAATTACAGCCCATGCGAAACTGCAAAAAGCAAGTACTCCAAACGTGTGAAGCGGTGCTACCCGCTGCATCCGCCAGCCGCGCGTTAAAGCAGAGCGGGATCAGTCTCCTGCACAGTGCTGCGCTTCCGCCACGATTTATAAGAGAAACAGCGCAAATCGCTCGATCCCTTCAGAAATGACACAGAATTGTGTTATAGAGTTGTGTGATATGACAACATTACAGGTTCTGCCTGAAAACAGCCACGACGAATTAAAATGCATGTAAACAAACTGCAATGTAAACAAACTTTAATAGCTTATTTCTCTTTAAATGTTTCATTCTAATTCATTTTAATTTAAGTAAAATGTTAATTCAGTAAGAGCCTGATTAAAGATAAAAATCAGTGTCTCTGTAATTTAGAGACACTTATAAATGAGGTTTTCCATTTACAAATATTATAAAGTTTTTAAAGGGATAGTTCACCCAAAAATTTAAACGGTCATCATTTAGGCTACTCAGCATCATGTGATTCCAAACCTGTATGAATTTCTTTCTTCTGTGGAACATAAAAGAAGATTTTTTTGAGAAATTCAAGAAATGTTTGTCCATACAGTAGACAGCCTCAAGCTGTTGGCTTACTTCCGGCCTTTTTTTCATTATTTATTTGTTTAATTTTTTTGGCTAGTAGAAATTATGAATGGCCGGTAACTTAAAAATTGCCAGTGAAAAAGTTAATTTCAAACCCTGGTTATGATGTCATTGGCAGGCGACACAATGACACTATGGACACGGTCCGTGTCACTAGTTAAAATTGCTTATTTCTCCGGATTTAAACATTCTTCGAAACATTTGGGATAATGTAAGTACACAAGTCAGCAAAATATATAACACTGTTCTAGTGTTTTTTGGATATTTTAATAAAAAATTCTTACATATTGTGCCTTTAATAAAATTTGAAACAAACTAAAAATATTTAAGACCCATTTCAAAAACTATATTTAGATTTCTGCATTATTTTAGTTGTTGATCTATGCAAATGCGAAATGAATGCCTTTGGCTGTTACTTTGCTTCTTACCATGTTAAGATGCACTGAAGAAATCCGTTTTGAAACAATGGACCAATCAGATGATATTTACAGGACATTTGAACAAGTTGAGTGTTTATTAGCAATTGTGAATGGCTGATAAAGCACCTATAAACATATGTTTAGTTACACTATTTTAAACGCTAGAAAGTGTTTCTGTCTGAACTGCCCTTCACACGCCTTCCACCTCCATTGGATTCAGAAGTTGACATGTCGGGATGCTCGAGCAAAAAGAGTATTGTGAAAAGCACCACAGATCCACAGTGTTACACTCTTCAGGAAGTCAACCTACGAATGGCTTACTTACAGTTACAGAGAGAGCATTTCAACAATGAAAAAAATGACAAACTTCACCCTTTAAAAGAATAGTTCACACAACAATAAAACAAATCTGCTGAAAACGGCTGTTACTTTGCTTCTTACCATGTTAAGATGCACTGAAGAAATCCATTTTGAAACAATGGACCAATCAGATGATATTTACAGGACATTTGAACAAGTTGAGTGTTTATTAACAATTGCGAATGGCTGATAAAGCACCTATAAACATATGTTTAGTTACACTATTTTAAACGCTAGAAAGTGTTTCTGTCTGAACTGCCCTTCACACGCCTTCCACCTCCATTGGATTCAGAAGTTGACATGTCGGGATGCTCGAGCAAAAAGAGTATTGTGAAAAGCACCACAGAGCCACAGTGTTACACTCTTCAGGAAGTCAACCTACGAATGGCTTACTTACAGTTACAGAGAGAGCATTTCAACAATGAAAAAAATGACAAACTTCACCCTTTAAAAGAATAGTTCACACAACAATAAAACAAATCTGCTGAAAATTGACTTACCCTCAGGCTATCCGAGATGTAGATGAGTTTGTTTCTTCATGGAAACGGATTTGGAGAAATGTACCAATCCATCACTTGTTCACCAATGGATCCTCTGCAGTGAATGGGTGCCGTCAGAATGAGAGTCCAAACAGCTGATAAAAACATCACAACAATCAATAAGCAATTCACACCACTCCAGTCCATTAATTAATGTCTTGAAAAGCTGTGTGTTTGTAAGAAACAAATCCATCATTAAGGCATTTTGACTTAAAACGTCACTTCTGGACAATTTGAGAGCATAATCCAAATTAACGGTTCCTGCAGTGAAAAAGTCCATCTTCTATTGTTGTCTCGCATCAAAATCCACCCACATATTTAGAGATGTTTTGGGCTGTTTTCACTCGTAAACGGTGCTTGATATGTGCAGATTTCTCTCCTGATTCAGACGAGATTACTTTTACTGAAGAAAGCAATTTTTTGCTTTCTCATTCATTATATATGTTACCTCTAGGTTCGATTCTTAGAAGGCATGTATCTTAGTTGTATACTCTGTAAAGCACAGTGGTCAACTCCTGTTATGTTTATTTGTGCTATATAAATAAATTAATGAAAAAAATGAATTTTATAGATAGAGGACTCGTATTTTAGTCGGAAGCAAGTTAAAACATATTTTGATGGATTTGTTTCTGACAAACACGTAGCTTTTCGCTTTACAAGTTGGCAATTGATGGACTGGAGTGGTGTGGATTATTGTGATGTTTTTATCAGCTGTTTGGACTCTCATTCTGACTGCACCCATTCACTGCAGAGGATCCATTGGTGAGCAAGTGATGTAATGCAACATTTCCTCAAATCTGTTCTGATGAACAAACAAACTCATCTACATCTTGAATGACATGAGAGTGAGTACATTTTCAGCAATTTTTCATTTTTGGATGTACTGTTCCTTTAAAACCATTTGTAATAGCAATCATTCCTCATTAAAAAACTTGATATTCCATGAGGAAGTTTACACTTGATTGGTGAGCATCATCCGATAGGAACGCTCGTGTTCCGATCTGTAGGAGGCTAGTAGGTTTAAGCACACTGCGATGACGAGACGATGTGCACAGTCTGAAGGGGCGTTCACACATACAGCCTCTTCATCACACGCTGAGATGCGCTGTCAGTAAAAATAAGCTCGTTTGACAAAGAATCAGTTTTCTTGCCGGTACAAATGAGCATTCTGCAGAGGAAAGAGTCTGAATATAAATCGCAGCGGCACTTAAGCATCATATCATGAAGCAAATGAACGAATATCGATGCATGAATGGACTTTTAACGCTCATGAGGTTCTCCATGCATCATGTTTGGTTTTTTTTGAGCACAGAAATCATACAGAACATTAACTTCACCATTCTGTCTGCAGTTTCTGACAAGAGCCGGATCACGTTATCGCATCAAATGTCTTCACTCCTTCTGGTAGTCACAGTATCATGGTGACGTTTCTCAACTTTTCAACGCAGCAAACCTCTGTATGTGTGAACGTCCTTGAAATGCCTTCAAATAATTTGCGCCATATGAAACTCAACGTTGGAAAAGGACACATAACTTTTTGTTTTCTTTTAAATACAAAATCAACACTCTCAGAGTGAGATGTAGATAATATATAATTCTCCACTCGAACAGTGAAGAATAGGACGTTTTCCTGCAAATCCGCACACAGCTTTGAGCTGCCTTGTGAGTACCGCACCCCAAACTGTGCTTGAAAGTTGCTTCGAAGAGACTAAAACAAGTAATATACCAACACAAAAGTGACAGCATCAAACCCTCAAACCATTGTGCAAACCGTATTGAGATTGGGATCGAAGCGGACGACCTTTCCCTCGATGGATTTGGAATTGGTGTTGTACATGGGATTCTCGAATGTAGCCTGACCGTTGTTGTTTTCATGCACAGAGCAGCCGCTGTACTCCGCTTTATCAGACTTCCTGCGATCAAATGAGAAGGAAAAGACCATCAGGAATCATATGTTTTAATCTTTTTTCATCAGTAATTTCATTGATGAAATTGCACCCACCTCTGTTTATAGAGATAAAACCCAAAGCCTGCAAAAATCAGGGCAAAGAAAGGCACAAGAATGGCAACGGCCACAGAGCTGCTGTTGGTTCTGGGTGGACCCTCGGGGCTCCTGGTGGGCTCTATTATGTTCAGACCTGAAATGATGCGTGATGCATTTTTAACAGAGCCACATCAATCTAGGCTGAATCATACGACTGAAAAAACAGCTCATGTCAAGTGTCAAAGTAACATAATTGTTCAAATAAACCTCGAGTTCAAAGATATCTGATTAATCTAAAGATACATGCAAGTGTGATTCATTTGTTACTACATACATGAGTTATGCAAGAGTTAGGAAAGATCTGCTCTTATTATAATTAAATGATATTGTGATTATGAGTGGATGATAACTGTTGCTAGGTATCTATAATAAGATTATGCAATTCTTATTCAAAATATAATATTATATTTATTTATACTAACATTTTACATGTATTTATTATTCATATAATACTGATACATAGAACTGTATATTCATATATTTATAATGAAATATATTTTACATATTTAAGGTTTAGATTTTTATACACACACACACACACACATATATATATATATATATGTATTCTGATTTTTGTAATTATTGCTTGCATGGCTTAACATAAAAACATAAATATAATTTGGCATTGCTTAAATGTAGCATACCTTGCCTCTGTAGTCCAAATGGGCCATAGTCTCTACCTTGTATAAAGCCTTGAAACAAGTATGTGTTTCCTTCATGGTCAGCAGAGACCTCGAGGAGAACAACAACACAGAGATGAACATCATGTTCTCTCAAATTCTGAATAGAGCGAATGTTCTGTGCAATATTCCAGGGTATTGCTCTCTGAATACCTGTTTTCTTTTACTGCAAAGTTTAAAAATAGCCAGAGATGCGTTTATTGCACCTGAGAACAAATATATGTTCTTTTACTACTTGAAGAACTAAAGTTTCCAGCGAAACTTTAAATTAGCGATTAGAGCAAGGACCATTAAGTTGCACTATTTGAACAAACATGCAGCTTGTAGCAAGTTAGAAACTCTAGTCCACTTACAAAGCCATCCATGAGCAAGGTCTCCTCAGTGATCTTGCTGTAGGTGCTCTTCACCAGAGCTCTCATGTGATACAGCCGCAGCGTCAGACGAGCAGCTCGACTCTTGTAAACACCTGCGTTCAGACAACATTAAGCAGTAATTCATCATATTAGAATGATTTCTGAAGGATCATGTGATACTGAAGGCTGGAGTAATGATGCTGAAAATTCAGCTTTGCATGACAAGAATAAATTACATTTCAATATATATTCATATATAAAACAGCTATTTTAAATAGCAAAAATTTTTCATAATTTTTCTGTTTTTATTGTATTTTTAATCAAATAAATGCAGCCTTGATGAGCATACGAGTTCAAAAACATCAAAAGTCTCTCTAATCCCAAACTTTTGAACATTTGTGAGTATGATGACGGCATACTTTGATAGTTTTTTAATGCATATTTACTCTTCCATACTTGTAAATATAGTGGCTCTTGCAGTCTTTAAGAAAAGCAAGCACTAAAGGCACAATCTTGTACAAACAGTAAGTGACATTATTCCCACAACAGGTGAGATTACACAGAGCAGCAGGTTTCTGCACTGCTAGAAGTGTTTATGACATGAGCTGTACTGTGCAGCGCTGCCATTATGGCTTCTTACCTGACAACAGCAGTTCTGAGTGCCTGTTAGTTAAAGTCACATTGACTTTCCCCGTAGTCGCGTTAAAGCTAGTGATTGTCAAAGTCATCGGCTGTTTCACTCCTTTATACTCAAACGAACCTTTCCACACGTACATGGGTGCGAACACGTCATCAGGAACTGCAATGACAAGATTGAATGTGTCAGAAGAGGTTAAGAAGCCATTTGCACTGTGTGTTCGGCGCAATTAACATCTCAAACTCTTTTCCGAGGATCTGACTGTGAATGACCTCGATAGCGAGCTCGTTCTCTACTTTAAAATTGACATCAACAACGTTAATAAAGCAATATGCTGTACTACCGACTCTAAAGCTGTGATCCAATTATAAAAAAGCCTTTCTTTATTATCCAACTTTCCTATATTTCTTGACAACTGTGCAGCCTACAGTTAAATAATGAGCCATATTAGATAAGAATTGTTCAGATTATGGAATCAGAAAAATGGGATTAAGTGATTTATAAAGGTTTAATTCACTGGATCATTAGCACCTAATTATATGTACATACATACATATATTCTGATTTTTATAATTATTGCTTGTTTATATATATGTTATTATAATATATATATATATATATATATATATACATATATATATATACATATATATATATATTTATGCATGAACTTAATTAAAAATAATTTATATATTTAGTAACTGACCATAACCCTAACCATACATACACACACACACAAATATATATATATATATATATATATATATATATATATATAGCCTAGGGTTAGGGTTAGGTTCACTTAAATATATCAATTATTTTTTTGCTGAATTTCCAGTGGGGACAAAATCTACCTCTACCATGATATAAAATCACTCATACAGTGATCTGAATTCATTTATTTACGATCATACCACCCAGTTATTAAATATATAAATTATAGTGCTGTCAAATGATTAATCGCATCCAAAATAAAAGTTTGTGTTTACATAATATATGTATGTGTACTGTGTATATTTATTATGTATATATAAATACACACACACATACAGTAAATATCTTTTAAAATATTTACATGTATATATTTATATTCTTATATTTCATATTATATCTAAATAAATGTAACAAACACAACATATTTTTCATAAATATATACATGCATGTGTTTGTATTTATATATACATAATAAATATACACAGTATACACACACATATATTATGCAAGCAAAAACTTTTATTTTGGATTAATCGTTTGACAGCACTAATTAATTCTTTTTGTTCAATTTTCCTTAAAAATAACTATTGTGATACCACAATATAAAATCACTCATACTGTGATCTGATAAACATTTATTAATTTATGATCACATTTTGTTTATTATCGCTGCTGTTGCAGTGTTATAAAAGCAGTAAGCAACCAGTGATGCATTAAAGAAGTTTTTTTGAAGAATGCTGGTAACCAAACATAGCATTTTTTCCTAATACTGAAGTCAATGGCTACCGTCAACTGTTTGGTTACCAGCATTCTTCAAAATATCTTCTGTGTTCAACAGCTGAAAGAAACTCAAACAGGTTTAAAACAACCGATGACATCAGTTTTGAGTGAACTGTCCCTTTAAGGCATACCTTTAAACACAATAATGGAAATAAATGAGTGCAAGCAGTAATTATTATTCGTTTTAGATCAAACACTTACTATTTTGCACAGCACAGGGAGACTCACCGTTGACTTTGGGACTCAATGTTCCTTGAACAGGTGTTATGACTTTTTCAGTTGTTTTTGAGCCAGCTGAAAGAAAAATGCATATCACTGCAACCACGAGTCACTGCATTTGAAATGGGTTTAAGGAAATGCATTTCACACATGACTTCCCACATCAAGCAAAGGAAACGCCATCAGTCGGCTTCTGCCTCGACAAGACAAAAGAAACGGCAGAAAAGTTGCAGGTCACAAAGTTGAGGTGTAAAACACATCTGAGTTCTGTATTGATGGGGTGTTGGACCGCGTACCTCTACAAACGGGCACCTTCCCAGTCCAGGATCCATCCGGCCGGCACGCGCGGTGCTCCGAGCCCCCGGTGAGAAGGAAACCAGGCTGGCAGGAATAGAGCATCGTGTAGCCAAAGGAGGGCAGGTCCATGCCCAGCACATTGGCATGCGACGGGGTCTTTGGTTGCTTACAGGAGTGGGCTGCATTAGGAGATATGTCAAGCAGTAAGCTCTAAGGCTCTGATGGATGGGGAAATCTCATAACTAAACATCCATTTCATTTTCATCCCAAAAAGTAAAAAAACAAAAAAAACACCGAAAGTACCATAATAATGATTTTTTTCCCCTTCTGTAATTATTTTCATTTTTAAATATTTTAAATTATTATTATTATATTATTATTAAATATATTATTATACACAATAATATAATAAAATAAATATAATATAACATAATAAGAAATGCTTTACAATAATAATATAATTAGGGCAAAAAAAAAAGTTTTTCTTCATTTTTACACCGATGAGACTTTTGGGGGAAATTAGATGATTTACAGTATAAAGTTTGAATTCTCTGGATCATTATCACCCAGTTATTATACATATAAGTTTGTTTTTGTGGAATTTTCTGGAAAAAATAACTATTGTGATATAATATAATATAATATAATTATAAGAATCATTACATCCATATATATCCACATTTAGTGCAATAATATAATATAATATGTAATATAATATAATACAATATGCATAGCAATACTTAGAATGATAATTAATAATAAGAATCATTACATCCATATATATATATCCATATTTAGTGCAATATAATATACTATAATTAATTACAAGAATCATTACATCCATACATATCCATATTTAGTGTAATAATATAACAAAAATATAATAATAAATACAAATTCATTAAGTAGAATAAAATTTATTTTGATATTTGTGAAAAATATGACAGAAAAGTTTTGTGAGATTTACCCAGCAACACACTTACTAGAGCCGCTCTCATAATAAATGCAACAGAGCTTGTCCATTCACGTGATGTAGTGCATGTCTGGTAAAGCAATATTTTTCATTTTCACATGGAATGACATGAATATAGAAAAACAAAACTCCTGGAGGGTGAAATCAAAGTTGTCTCGTGACATGAAAAAATGGATGGCCTGCCAAGAAAACAAAATAACAGACATCTGGAAAAGATGAAGTACAATGCGCGCACACTCACAAATCCAACCAAAAAACTGTGTAAGTAGGCATCTGTTGTGGAGGTAAGCGAGAGGGACTCACGGATGCATTCTGGTTGAGTGCCACTCCAGGTCAAATCTTGCTGGCATGTCCGTGTGGTGGAGCCCAGTAACAAGTGGCCTGTCTGACAGTGGAACTTCACTGTGCTGCCCACCTGAGGCATAGAGATAAGCCTGTCAGAGCGCCCCCAGCACCTTCCCAGTCCAGGATCCATCCGGCCGGCACGCGCGGTGCTCCGAGCCCCCGGTGAGAAGGAAACCAGGCTGGCAGGAATAGAGCATCGTGTAGCCAAAGGAGGGCAGGTCCATGCCCAGCACATTGGCATGCGACGGGGTCTTTGGTTGCTTACAGGAGTGGGCTGCATTAGGAGATATGTCAAGCAGTAAGCTCTAAGGCTCTGATGGATGGGGAAATCTCATAACTAAACATCCATTTCATTTTCATCCCAAAAAGTAAAAAAACAAAAAAAACACCGAAAGTACCATAATAATGATTTTTTTCCCCTTCTGTAATTATTTTCATTTTTAAATATTTTAAATTATTATTATTATATTATTATTAAATATATTATTATACACAATAATATAATAAAATAAATATAATATAACATAATAAGAAATGCTTTACAATAATAATATAATTAGGGCAAAAAAAAAAGTTTTTCTTCATTTTTACACCGATGAGACTTTTGGGGGAAATTAGATGATTTACAGTATAAAGTTTGAATTCTCTGGATCATTATCACCCAGTTATTATACATATAAGTTTGTTTTTGTGGAATTTTCTGGAAAAAATAACTATTGTGATATAATATAATATAATATAATTATAAGAATCATTACATCCATATATATCCACATTTAGTGCAATAATATAATATAATATGTAATATAATATAATACAATATGCATAGCAATACTTAGAATGATAATTAATAATAAGAATCATTACATCCATATATATATATCCATATTTAGTGCAATATAATATACTATAATTAATTACAAGAATCATTACATCCATACATATCCATATTTAGTGTAATAATATAACAAAAATATAATAATAAATACAAATTCATTAAGTAGAATAAAATTTATTTTGATATTTGTGAAAAATATGACAGAAAAGTTTTGTGAGATTTACCCAGCAACACACTTACTAGAGCCGCTCTCATAATAAATGCAACAGAGCTTGTCCATTCACGTGATGTAGTGCATGTCTGGTAAAGCAATATTTTTCATTTTCACATGGAATGACATGAATATAGAAAAACAAAACTCCTGGAGGGTGAAATCAAAGTTGTCTCGTGACATGAAAAAATGGATGGCCTGCCAAGAAAACAAAATAACAGACATCTGGAAAAGATGAAGTACAATGCGCGCACACTCACAAATCCAACCAAAAAACTGTGTAAGTAGGCATCTGTTGTGGAGGTAAGCGAGAGGGACTCACGGATGCATTCTGGTTGAGTGCCACTCCAGGTCAAATCTTGCTGGCATGTCCGTGTGGTGGAGCCCAGTAACAAGTGGCCTGTCTGACAGTGGAACTTCACTGTGCTGCCCACCTGAGGCATAGAGATAAGCCTGTCAGAGCGCCCCCACACACACACACACACACACACACACACACACACCGACATCTCTCCTCTCACACTCACAAACACTGCTGGTGAAAATACAATAGATATCAGGACTGTGCAAGATTCAGGATTTAAGAATCGTCTCCTGTTCAACAGATACAGTATAAGCATGATGACAATATGGTGAGTTTGAACTGAACTACAGTAAAGGTAAAGACCACAAGAAAAGGATGAAGTAGGCTAAACATTCTAGATATAATGGCTACAGAATTATTGCCACTTTTTATAAAAATCAGCTAAAATGAAAAGTCACCACCATTCAAAAGTTTGGAGTCAATAAGGTTTAAATTGATTTGTTTATTTATTTATTTAAAAAAATCCAATAAAAAATAACCATTTTAAATGTGAAAATATTTTAAAGTGTAATTTATTCCTTTGATTTCTTTTATTCCTGAATTTTCAGCATCATTACTCCAGTCTTCAGTGTCACATGATCCTTCAGAAATCATTCTAATATTCTGCTGAAAATCTAGACACTTTTTTTCAGAATTATTTGATATAGAAATATCATAAAAACAGCATGTATCTAAAAAAAAAAACACTATATATATATAGTGTATTTACTGATTTTACTTTTGATTCATTTAATGCATCTTCGCTAATTAAAATGATTCATTTCCAAAAAAAAGTACTAACCCCAAATTTTTAAATGATATTGTGTTTGATATATAATATAATATAATATATTACCCTTGACTATATTTATAAAAAATGAATGAATAAATAAATAAATAAATGGAGAACTATACATAAGAAATATATATAAAAAAATAAGCAAAAAGTTTAACTAAAATACATTACACTGCCTATAAATCAATTAATATAAAATTTCAGTAAGAGCATAATTAAAAAAAGCCCATTTTGCATCCTGTTTAGTAGCTCGATTTAAATTAAAGAATTAAATAACAAATCAAAAGACATTCTCTCATTTCAGTTCTGAATGTTGCACACTCTCCCCGTATTCACTATACCCGAGGACCTGCATATCCTTTAGTCTTACTTCTTTCAGTTTTTTATGCGTTGTAAGGAAAAACAGCCTTCATGTGAAGGAAGTCCTCTAGAAACTCTGAGCATTATAGCAGAACATAAAAATGTTGAGGAGGGGGAAGCGGAGTCTGTGAGTCCTGCTGAGATGAAAGGCTCACAACACTGGAACATTAGATTTCATTACACCACACACTTCTAAAGGAATCGGTGACAACAGCAGCCCGACTGACACAAACAAGACGCGGAGAGCCCTGTGTTCACAGAGAGCCAGCCGAGAGGACCGCCTTTTATTTTGCCCTTCAAAGAGCTCATTCCTCAAGGCGTGAGTGATCCAAAGCAAACTCAACGGAAAAACGCTTTTCACATTAAACCCGTCGACTATAGATGCTGGCGGAAACGGCCATCTTTTTGAGATTACTGCCATTGGCAGCGCATTATTGACGGCTCCAAAATCTATTCAATAGTTTGGAAAATGTATATCTGTTGTTGTCATTCATACTTAGTTCATTAATATGGTGTACAATTACAATCCAATTGATTTCAGTGATTAAAACATTTTTTTTTTTAAATTAAGATCAGAAACCTACTCTATGCAAATATACAATAAATATGATAGAGATAAATATGGTGACAGTTTAAATAACTTTCAATAACTTGCTAAGCAATACATTCAAAAACAGTTTTTACCTTCATGGGAAAATGCCCAGACTTAAGTAAATAATAATAATAATAATAATAATAATAATTATTATTATTATTATTATTTAATATA
>NW_015505332.1:2656973-2667494 GCF_001515645.1 Sinocyclocheilus grahami
CTTAAGTAAATAATAATAATAATAATAATAATAATAATAATTATTATTATTATTTAATATATTTATTTACTTACTAATTATTATCCTGTTATTATATTTACTAATTGGCAACAGAAATTATGGTACTATGCATTGTGGTCGTAAAAATAAATAAATAGCAAAATGTAAAAATATTTCTGCCACTTTTGAGAATGTTTTGTAGTTGCAATATAAAATACAAAATAGTATAGCAAAATAAAAAATAAAATATTATTATTGCCACTGGAAATTTGTAATGTTAAGTTCACAATGTTTTGTGGTTGTAATAAAATACAAATAAATATTTTTAGCAACACAATAGCAACCATTACTGAAAATGTTTTAGAGTTAACAGTAAAAGTAAAATGAAATAAAATTATAAAATAAAATACAAATTTTAGCAGCACTTGTGACAATACTAAGAATGTTTTGTAAAAAAACTAAACTAAACAAAACAAAAAACAAAACAAAACAAAATAAAACAAAAGTAAAATAAGCAACACTTGTGCCAGTGCTGATAATGTTTTGTGGAATTAATACAATAAAATACAATATAATATAAAATAAATTAAATTAAAGTTAAATAAAACTATATATATATATATATATATATATATATATACACACAAATACAAAGTATGTTTTACACTTAAACTGACTGTATCATACATGTCAGTCAATGCTGTCTCTGCTGAAAACCCCAATTCAGTTGACCACTTTTACTTCAAATCTGACATTTTAGCGGGCAAAGTTGTCATATTAAAGTGCCCAATTCATTTTTCATTTCTCTTGCCCCTCTGAGGAAGAAACAGTGGAGTCTGAAGAGCCATTAAAGTGCCGGCAGAGGCGTTCGGGCAGATATAGTGAGTGTTTGAAGAGTAAACTCTCCCCAGACAATAAGAGCTGATGGTGGGAGACAGTCACACATCCTGAAACTGCCACGGGCGCTTCAAACAGCATTTGACTGAATCAACTTGACAATAAATCAATTGTGCTTTTAAAGACAGGGCAGTCCGGAAAGATGGCAATACCTCGCCAGAGACCCGCGCTGACACAGACTCAAATGAAGAGTCTCTCTGATGTGGCATTAACGCCTTCGGATCATACTGTCATTGGGCGAGCGGATCTCCTTTTGTCTCAGCAATGATGGAAAATATGATTTTCAATTCTTAATAAGCACATCAAAAGTCACATTGTGCCAATTGAAAAGGCCGTTTTTGCACTTGAAGATAAAAGCGGCCTACAACTGACAGAAATGGGCCTTTTGAACGTATTCTCATCATAATGGCTTTGATGCGAGAGTTGTAGATAGTCCGAGAGCATCGCTCGCAGCTCAACTCCTTCTTACCTTAAAGCCCAGACTGCTGTTCAGAGAGCCATACTCCGGAGTGCCAGGATTTTCGCACGTCGTCCGAGTCGGTTCTGCGGTAAAAGCAGAATGACACAGTCATTATCAGCTCCACCATTGTTATCTTCATGACTGGATTAGGAAAAGCAGATGTAGTCACTGATGTAATGGCAGTGACCCGTAGCAGCAGCTCACAATGTTCACATTTTCATGGTAGATCAAAGCTGGAGTGGATATTATGGTCATTACAGGTTTAGCAGCGTTGGCTGATGAAGTTGAAATGTTCTTTTGAGAACAGAGGATACAGGAGGTACCTATGCAGCGCGGCTGCGACCCGCTCCACGTGCCGTCTGCTTGACAGGTGCGTGTCGAGGAGCCCACCAGCACATAGGGGGCGCTGCAGCTGTACGTGACCTCGGCTTTGAAGATGAAGCTCTGACCCTCGCGTCTGACGTGCGGAGGTAAGCCAGGGTCACCGCAGAACTTGGCTGTCAAGATAGTTCATATGAAATTTGCCATTAGTAGCCCAATTTGTTTTTACATACATCGACTTTACATACATTGATTTACTTTTGCATTTCAGGTATTGCACTTTCTCCAGTAAGCACAAATCAATAGAATGTGGACACATACATGGTGTATTTGACCTCATCTAGTGTACTGATTTCTTATAGGCTTTTTATTATATCATTTAATACCAAAGACATATGCAATCTCTCGGTCTACATTATGAAAACAACTAAAACAAACAAATATTATAATAACAGTGAAATTCCTAGTAATTCCACTAATTCCATAATTGCAATAGCCCATTTCTCTATTAAAACAACAGCGATTGAGAAAGTGCATTTATTCAGCGATCACAATCGCAAACAATATAGTGAGATCTCATGACAGAACACAGACCGGCTGAGTGATGCTTTCATTTAGATCGCTAAACTCCAGCTTGTTTGTTTTTCAGATCATCTGCGGCGGCGCTTTCGCAATTTGGAGCAAGCGCATGCGCATGGTTCGCCAGATTGCTTAAAATAAGCAAAACACCGGGAAGAAAATGTATTAAGTGTAACAGCGAAGCTCTGATTCGGGGATTTGAACTCTTGATATCTGGCAACCGCACACATGAAAGCTGTCCAAGTAGAGGTTTTGATTGACCTTATTAAAACAACAGCGATTGAGAAAGTGCATTTATTCAGCGATCACAATCGCAAACAATATAGTGAGATCTCATGACAGAACACAGACCGGCTGAGTGATGCTTTCATTTAGATCGCTAAACTCCAGCTTGTTTGTTTTTCAGATCATCTGCGGTGGCGCTTTCGCAATTAGGAGCAAGCGCATGCGCATGGTTCGCCAGATTGCTTAAAATAAGCAAAACACTGGGAAGAAAATGTATTAAGTGTAACAGCGAACCTCTGATTCGGGGATTTGAACTCTTGATATCTGGCAACTGCACACATGAAAGCTCTCCAAGTAGAGGTTTTGATTGACCTTATTATCGTCTTGTTTTAGTCATGGGAAAAAAGCTAGTCAACGAACATTTTTCGTCATAGTCTTCGTTAACGAAATTAACACTACATCGACTTTCCTGAGTGAAATATGTTGATTTTATTCACTGGAATCTCACTGCAAATTATCTAGTTGTCTCTACCAGGGTTATTATTAATTTAAAACACACACACACACACACACACACACACACACACGCACACTTGTTCAAAACAAAACAAAAAATATCAACTAAAGGAAAATGAGAAATTTCGCCCTGGCAGCTAACTAAGTTGAAATAAATGTTGTAGCTGTTCCCTAAAAATTTTAATTAGGTTAGGTTAAATTTAACCTAAACTAAAGCTATTAGATAAATTTTTCGGGGATTTGAACTCTTGATATCTGGCAACTGCACACATGAAAGCTCTCCAAGTAGAGGTTTTGATTGACCTTATTATCGTCTTGTTTTAGTCATGGGAAAAAAGCTAGTCAACGAACATTTTTCGTCATAGTCTTCGTTAACGAAATTAACACTACATCGACTTTCCTGAGTGAAATATGTTGATTTTATTCACTGGAATCTCACTGCAAATTATCTAGTTGTCTCTACCAGGGTTATTATTAATTTAAAACACACACACACACACACGCACACTTGTTCAAAACAAAACAAAAAATATCAACTAAAGGAAAATGAGAAATTTATTTAGCTAACTAAGTTGAAATAAATGTTGTAGCTGTTCCCTAAAAATTTTAATTAGGTTAGGTTAAATTTAACCTAAACTAAAGCTATTAGATACATTTTTGTAAAGTAAAGTAAAGTAAAATCTTCAATGAAAATTTTAAACTAAAAGAAAATGAGAAATGTTGCCTCGGCAATTAACTAAAATAAGTTAAAATATTTCTTGGCAACTAACTAAAGTAAGTTTAAGCTGAAGCACTCAATGCTCTTGTCTCTACCAATTTTATTGTTATCATAAACTATTAAATATTTTTTGTAAAATAAAATAAAAAACGAAACTTTTCGTTTCGAAAAATTTCGACCGACTGGCCGAGGCCAGCCTAAAAAGATGCTCAGGACAGTTGACAGGCCACTGCTGTGCGTCGCTACGAAAGCTTATCATCCAATTTAGCTTATCTTGCCAATTTAAACATTCAAAAGAGTTTAAAGCATTCAAGCACAAGAAGTGAAAGAACTTAACCGAGTACTCGTGTATTGTGTTCAGTGCGCACACAGAGAGCCGCGTCTCACAGACCGCGCACAAAGACTATGCAATTATATTTTACATTTGATTATTCGGTTTCTGTACCTGGACACCCTACAAACTTGAAAACACTTAAATATTTTTGTTCTATTTATTTATTTGTGCTATTTACACAATTTCAAACAGAGCCTACGGGTCCAACCTGCACCGGGGCCCCACAAACCCCAGCTATGACCCTGTAAATAATACTAAAATAGCACTGGTCTAAATTAGGATAAAATAAGGTATTATAACAAACATAAAATCACATCTCACCTTCAAGAAAGGAGACAGGATCAATATTGATTTAATTTGAACTTTAATAAGCCATTTTATGTTTAATGTATCTAACAAGCATTTGATAACCAGGATTCAGTTTCTGATTATTTCTTCTCAGAAAATGTTTTGCTTCTGAAACCTACATGGCTGATCCTATCACAACCGCTGTCAAGGAAAATCTGGTCTGATAGCCTTGTTTTTTGAACGATTTATTTGCGCATAACCCGACCTGACCCTCAAAACCAACTCCTGAGGTGGAGCCGGACCGAGCAGGAGAAATATACTGCTTAAAAATACATGCCGGTGCGAATTCAACACAGAGTCAATTATTAACCAGGCAGGTCTTAAAGTTCTGGAGGAAATCTCTGCGTGTGATTTGAAAAATGGGTTTTATTTTTACATTTTGAAAAGCATTTTCCAATGCATTTTCTTGTATATACACACCATACATACTCATACACTTCCATTATTCAGCTGCAATACACTATAAATCGAAGGTAAACAGCTTTCATCATACAAGAAGAACGAAAAACAGCTTTGAGAGCGCTTAAGACTGACAGACCCAAAGTTAAACTTATTTCCACATTTGATACCCCATGATTTCAGCGGGGCAAAGGCGTTTGACATATAAATTGCAGCAAAGCTCTGCAGGCTTCATGGTATTTAAAGATCAGAAGTCGAGAGAATTTCAAAATTCGCGGCCCCAAGAGTGCAGAGGTTGGCTTACCTGAATGTAAATCAGAGTAATTATCCCTCTTTAAAAACGAACCGGAAGGCCAAAGGGGGCACGGCGGCTGACACGCTCTGCGATGTATAATTCACAGGGTGGGATGAGAAAGTGTGACCACACGGACTCTGTCCACTGCAGAGATGAGCTGAGCGCTTGTATTGCACAGCATCTGTATGGCATTTAATGCACGTCAACTCCGATGGCCGTCAGCTGCCAGTGCAGTTAAACGGCTCTAAAGGCAGATCAGTCGGGTCTGTGGCCGCGGGGATCAGGCTTTCTTGGCAGTGCTTTGATACAAAGCCTTTGCAGTCTGCTGTGATAAAACGAGATCGCTCTGTCACATTTTACGCAAGGCACCTGAAGGAGAACTGGCAAGGTATCTGCCCTTCACAAGCGCTATCCACATCCAAATATGTGATTTTGATGATTAATACTCACTTATTTCCACATACAGTGAGTATTTGGACACTAGTTGCACTTAAAAACATCAGAATGTCATTGCTTTACTGTTTTTTGTTGTAATAAAATAAAATGAAATAAAATAGTAAAACAAAGTGTAATACAAACAAATAAATAAAACGTTATTTCTGAAGTACTTTCAAAACCACAATGTATAGACCAAAGTGATGTACAAAAGATGATAAATAATAAACAAACATAAAAACAAATTATAAAAACAAAACATTTCTCAAGACTGAGAATGCTTTGTGCTTGTAGTAAAATAAAGTCAAATAAATAAAAAAAATAACACAATGAATACAGTTGTGCCAGTATTGAGATTGCTTTGTGTTATAAAACATAAAAATAAATAAATAAATAAACATTTTTGTAAATTAAAATAGTAAAACTTATATATATATATATATATATATATATATATATATATATATATACATATATAGTGAGAGTACTTTTGAGAGTATTTGTGTTTGTAATAAAATAAATAAAAATAAAATAATAAAAATTCAAATAAATGAATGAATGAATTATTATTTTGTGTTATAAAATAAAATAAAGAAAAATTAAAATAAAATAGTAAAACAAAATAATCAAAACATTTATATAAAATAATAAACAAATACAATATAAAAAAAATATTAATAATAATTAGCAATATTTGAGCCAGTAATAAGAATTATTTTGGTTGTAATTAAGCAAAATTAAGTAAAATTATAAAATAAAATTAAATAAAAATTAAATAATAAAGTAAAATTATAAATAAATAATAAAATAAAATACACCATTTTAGCAACACTTGTCAGAGTACTGAGAATGCTTTGTGTTTGTTATTAAATAAAAAAAATAAAGTAAAATAAATAAAATAAAGTAACAATGTTTGTGGTTGTAATAAATCAAAGTAAAATAAAATAATTATTATACAATAATAAATATAAGCATTTATAGTATTTTAGCAAGACCAATACTAAGCATATTTCCGATTTAAATTGCCTGTAGGATACATATTTGTGACTCTGCTGTCTTGATATGAGCATTGGTTATTGAAAAACACAATTCAGTTTGACCACTACTACTGCTGATCTAATATTATTGGAGACAAAATTGGCAATGGATGTCATATAAAAAAAATAATAAAGAAAATAAGATTTATTTTCAAGAAAGATAGAACAAACACACATGCATACTGATTTAATG
Organism: Sinocyclocheilus grahami; assembly: GCF_001515645.1. Classification (NCBI taxonomy): domain Eukaryota; kingdom Metazoa; phylum Chordata; class Actinopteri; order Cypriniformes; family Cyprinidae; genus Sinocyclocheilus; species Sinocyclocheilus grahami. The sequence goes on from NW_015505332.1 coordinate 2,663,731, forward strand.
CATTTTGTACCTTTACCGAGTGTATTCTTTGCATATAAAGTGTGACAGGCCAATGATAGATAACGATGCAAATATGCACAACACATAAACACTTACTAGCATTATATATTCCACATGCAACGACAGGTCTCGCAGGCCAAATGTGGCACCGCGACAATGGAATCAGTGATGTTTTTACAGTGCACGCCGACCATTCTCATCTGACTGCTGGGTTTTTTCTTTCACAGAAAAAAATAGTTTCAACAGCTCTAGGCTAGAGCAAGTTATGCATCATAATCAGAACTGGAGGACCCAGTCAGGCCCCGTGTCAGAAAAAAGTTCCTTGATGAATAATACAATGCTTTGGAGAAGCAACAAACAGCACACAACAAAAAGTTAACCTGATTAAATATAGCCATTAAATCTTCGGACGGGCAGATTCCATGCTTTAATATTCAGCACTTTCCATGAATACAGTACACTTTGGTGTTACAAAATTAGTTGTTACGCATTAGAAGAGCAAATTCAACATTTTTGGGTTGCTGTTAGATACTATATGTAAGATCAATTATAAACTATAAAAATTAACCAAGCATGAGTATTTTGGGAAAACATTTTACTTAAAGTTTACCAAAAAAACAACAACACGTATTTTCATATTATGTAATTATACACGTCATTTAAAAGATTGGAATCATTTTTCTCTCATTTTTGGAATCATTTTTTTCTCTTACGCTCAGCAAAGCTACATTTATTTGATAAAAAAAACACAGCGATAACAGTAATATTGTGAAATATTATATCAATTTCAAATAAATGTTTTCTATTTTAATATATTTTAAAATGAAATTTATTTCAGCATCATTACTCCAGTTTTCAGTGTCACATGATCCTTTAGAAATCATTGAAGGATGAATTAAAAATAAATAAATAAAAGAAAAATAAAAGAAAGAAAGAAAGAAAGAAATCTATGGGGGGGAAATGTTATCAAAAATTAATTTAAGATTTTTTTTTTAAATTTAAGGAATAAAATAAGTTTATGAATAAGTACAAATCAACATTTTGTCACTAAATAACCTATGATGAATAATAATAATAATAATAATAATTGTTGTTGTTGTTATTATGATTATATTAATTAATATTATATTTAATATTTATAAATATGAAAATAAATGTATTTAATGCAGAAATAAATATACAAATCACAATTTTAGACTTGTCCCAAAAATTATAAGCCTTTAAAATAAAATCTAATATTTATTTTGACCCCCCTCAGTTCAACAACCAACATTTTCTGCACCTCAGAAAAAAAAACTGCAAAAAAGAGTTTTTTAGTTCTTATTTTATACCATATTCATTGAAATTGCCATGCGGTGTTGAGCTGGATCTATGAGACGAGGCTTTAATTTCTGAGCTGCCATTAGTCTATGATCTGTGTGCTTCGAAGCGCGCATTAGCATGGCTCTAATCTTGTAGCCCTGGCAGAGTCCTGAAAGAAAGAATTACGATTTATGCCTTATCAGCACTAAAAAGTGACAATCTGGAATTTCTGGCACCTTATCTACGGCCTGTGCACAGGGCACGTTTAAACACCTTCTTAAAGGTTGCTGTTGAACGGCAAACGCAGATACTACGCCATTAAATGGGAACGAAACATGCAGAGTTAAACGGGACCCAGCAGCAAAAATCTTACTGTTTGACAAAGAATTCATTCAAGCGAAAAAAATAATATATCTTCCAAAGCCCATTTGGAAAGTTTGTGGCTGTTAATGAGGAAGAAATGAATGAGTTGTTTACTTAAAAATAGCATGTTTGCTAGAATTCAACAAAAACTTTATGAAACTGGGATTAAGCAAGAAGCTTGTGCTGCATGTAATTTATTGTTTCTCTTCATTGTGAATCATGTAATGAAAGCATTAACGTATGGATATCTGCCATCTGAATGGAGAGAAAGGCCACGAAGTCGTCAGAAAATTAAATGCGAATTACACTCTCTCCCAGCTGACACTGTGCTGTTTAGGAGGAGATTGCTTTTCTTTATGGATCATAGAGGATTGTTGGTTATGGATGATGATAAGCAAGCCTGTTTGCATTTATGAACGACAGGATTGTGCAAAAAGCTCTCACAAATGAAAGCTGATAAGCGTGCTGGTATCAGAGTTATTCAGCGTGTACCTTTGTGCTGGTAAAATGCTTCTTTTGATCTCATTTCATACCTCATTTGCATCTGACTTGCAAAACAGTTGAACAAAATTCTAAATATTTCAGATTCTTGACTCTTGCCAATTCCTGTAGCAAATGAGTTTAATACAGATAGTTTTATATTGTTTTTGACATATGTATACAATACCGGTCAAAAGTTTGGGATCAGTAAGACTTGTAATGTATTTTAAAGAAGTCTCTTCTGCTCATCAAGGCTGCATTTATTTGATCAAAAATACAGAAAAAAACAGTAATCTTGCAAAATGTTATTAAAATATAAAATAATGGTTTCTATTTTAATATCCTTTAAAATATAATTTATTTCTGTGATGCAAAGCTGCAGAATCCTTCAGAAATCATTCTAATATGCTGATTTATTATTAGAATTATCAATGTTAGCAACAGTTGTGCTGCCAAATATTTGTTTGGAAACTGTGATACTTTTTCAGGATTCTTTGATGAATAAAAAGTTTTAAAAAAAGCATTTATTCAAAATATAAATCTTTTCTAACAATATAAATCTTTGCTGTATTAAAAGTTTTAATTTCTTTAAAAAAAGAAAGAATAAAAATGTATCGTCAAAAAATATTAAGCAGCACAACAGTTTCCAGCTCTGATAATAATTCATATCAGAATGATTTCAGAAGGATCAAGACTGCAGTAATGATGCTGAAATTTCAGCTTTACCATCACAGAAATACATTTGATTTTAATGTATATTAAAATAGAAAAATGTTATTTTACATCATAATAATATTTCACAATATTACATTTTTTTCTTATATTTTTTATCAATTAAATGCAGCTTTGATGAGCATAAGAAACTCCTTTAAAAAACATTAGAAATTGTTCTGATCCCAAACTTTTGACCGGTAGTGTATATGCTATGTACGTACGCAGGGTGCGAACTCGGCTCCCCTTAATAAGAGATGGGCTCCCCTGAAAACGGGATTTGTGAAATTTTGGGGGTCTCAAAATATATTGACAATGTGTTATTTTGACGTGCAATTTCAGTTTTGTGTAATGTGATCATCATGGATTATTATGTGTAAAATTGCAAAAATATCATTCATTCATGCATGACGGCGATTTAAACCTAATTCACTTCAATAAAGATAACTATACATGCTGTTCTTGTCATGAGCATCAAGGTGTGGGGGCGCTGCGGTGCAAATTCCACTCATGTTTAGTACATGTTAACTCAAAGATTCGTAGAAAAAATATAAACGCTGGACTCTGTGGTCGATTCTGTGTTAAGGTAAGGCATGTTATTCACAATTATGTGTTGTGGCTGGGTTGTTATAGGTCTGCGTGGCTCTCGATGTCTTAGGCCTAATTGAACGGAGGAATGGTTTCTTCTGTAGCCTGACAATGAACTTTAACCGTTGTTCATGTGAACTCAAAGACAGCCTGATGCTTTGTTTATAGACTATTTGTGGGTGGCTGTTTGTTGTTTCACCTATCAATTTGTGTCGATAAAGTATAATAGTAGTTTATAGTATAATATATAGTGCTTGCATAAAGCAAGTAGTGTATACACTTGTAGCTGTTATGTATCTTTGTAAGTCATTGTAAGCCCT
>NW_015505332.1:2668455-2675827 GCF_001515645.1 Sinocyclocheilus grahami
TAAAGTATAATAGGGTAAATCCTGTATAGTGATTTATCCTATATAGTGCTTGCATAAAGCAAGTAGTGTATACACTTGTAGCTGTTATGTATCTTTGTAAGTAATTGCACGCGCAAGTGTACGAACACCCATCCCCCCCCCGTTATAAAAAAAAAGAAAGAAAAAAGTCCCCCAAAGTCCACGGTATAGTTCGAACACTGTACGTACGTACGTACACACACACACACACACACACACACACACACACACAGCTACTTTTAAAAGTAATGCTTTACAATATTGCGTTACTCCATGAAACAAAGTTACTGTTAATAGAATGTCTAAAGTGGACCATCGAAATAAAGTGTTACCCTATTAACTATGACTTTGCCTCAATAAACTCCAAATTTGCTGCTTATTATTAGTTTGTAGAGTAGTTGTTAAGCAGTGTTGGAAAAGTTACTTTTAAAAGTAATGCTTTACAATATTGCGTTACTCCATAAAAAAAAGTAACCGATTTCCTTTGTTACATTTCATGGAACGTAATGGACACTGGACAGCAGTGAACACTGGATAACTTTCTTTAGGTAAATGACATATTGTTCATAATCTGTTTTATTTGACGCCTTTCAGTTGAAATGCTGATTGAGCGATTACATAAAACATGATACATTTCAGTAATTTGTACTGTATCTGCCAACATGCCTTCTGATATTAATTGATATTTTGTGCTATAACTTGTATTAAAGTGAAAGAGAATGCATTGTTTTGAAGTGGCTACGGTGATCTGTCACGCCACATTTAAGAGCATCAAAATGGCATTCAGTGTTTGAATTTTGCAATAAAATTGACAATACTTGAGAGCTGAGACTTTGTTTCCTATCAGAAGTAACAAAGCACAAAGCTCTTTGTGATTATTGGACAGGAGGTGAGTTACAAATAATGTTATGTGAAGGAGAACCGTGGACCTGGCGACCCTGAACTATGGTGATTTATAGGGTTAAATAGAACCTACATTAAAGGTTTAAAAAAACAAGATTGTGTTAATGCATTATCATCACGTTAACTTTGACAGCCCTTTTACACTCCCTTTTATATGACATTATACAATGCGTGTGTGTAAATATCCATCAGGAATAGTAACGCACGTTTGACATTCATAGTACTATTTCATTTGACTCTACAATTTGGAATGCATTTGTTTTATACTATATGAAATGGGACAGTGCATTTTCATTTTAACAGCATATGCATCTATTTAATATGCATCATAATATCGGGATGTATATTTATGTGACAGCTCTCTGTTCTCATTCGCAATATCAAGATCTCCCTGCTTCGTGTAAAAATGCTGTAAGCGAAAAGTTTTTGCATCAGTATGCATAAAATGTCCCTATCACCTGACAGATAGCACTGAAATAGGTGTCTGGAGAAATCACACCCGTCTCTCCGTGACAGACCCAGACTCTGTAAACAGCTAAAAAATGGTCAAGAGAGTGACTCATGCTTTTTAAGCAGTCAAAACACCAGCCAATTAGAATCGCTCTCAGCACATTCTGGTTTGCTGACATCAGGTTGGCTAAAATGACTTTGGAGGACAGAGATTTGGAAAGAGGGAGTATGACTCAAGTGAACAAAACTGCTCAAATCACAGATAACACCTTTGAATGAATATAAGACTAAATTGAAAACCAAGCATTTTTATTTTTATTCTGTGTGTTATACCAACTCACAGGACAATTGAGAATTTAAGTGTGAAACTAGTTTTGAAATATAGTATTCAAACTAATTTTGAACATCTAGAGTTTTTACTTTGGTTCTATAAGGAAAGAACTATTAAAAAGCACCATAACAGTAGTTCAGATCTTCTGAAGTCATACAATAGCTTGACATATATCTTGTATTATTAGCAGAAACTGATTCAAATACAGAATAACCACAAGCTTCTCTGTTAATATATTGCACTATAGTGTGTTAAAATTCAAAGTTTACCATGCATGATCTTGGAAATAAGCTTCATGTTTTTGCATGCATTTTATCTCCTGATTGAACAACATCTATTTCAAACTCTTCAAATTCTATTTTACTTGAATTACACTTTTCATAGGAGTTAAGTGTTATATGTATATGCTGTTGAATTAATGATTAATTTAACTAATTTAACTAACGTTTAACTGCTTCAACATGCATACTGTTAATGAAATCACTGTTAAACACTTATAAGCACGAATAGAAACTATTATTATATATATAAATATTAGGTAACACTTTATTTTAAGGTGTCCTTGTTACATGTACTTACTATTATAACAACAAGAAATTATGCACAATTACATGCAGGTAACCATAAGCCAAACCCTAATCCTAACCATAAACTGTAGTAAGTACATGTAATTAATTACCATTACTCAGTACTTAAATGTATAATTATACATTGTAACAAGGACCCCTTAAAATAAAGTGCAACCAAACAGTGAATAACTGTATAAGGCAAATTAATTAGCACACATTACAAAGCATAACTCTTTATTCAGATTTCAGAATGAGCACTTTGTCACATATATTGAGGATCTCGTGCACCTACTGATTTGATTTGAATATGAACGCACCATTTTAATAAACAGAGGAAATGCACGAATTGAAAAAAAATGACCATTTACATGCTTAAGATGTAAGAATGCACAAGGAGGCTTCATATGACTCGTTAGGTAATGTTTTCTTATTAAAATCAAATGATACTTATAGTAATATAGTGATGCAGTGGCTTTGCTTTTTCTGATGTCATAAGCAATCCAGTTCTCTATTATAGATCTGTGGTTTAGATGCATTTTGACAGGTTTGATATCATTGGCGCCAAACACTATTGATCGCAATGATCACGCTAGGCAACAAATGAGACTTGAGCGATATGGCAGAGAGGAAGATCATCAGTAAAAAAAAAAGGCTTACATTTCAGTCTCTTCCTCACATAAACTGTATATGACTTCAGAAGACTTTAAATTAAATGTCCAAGTTGTATGGCCCACTTCAACTGTGCTTTTAGTGTTTTTTTTTTTTTTGTTCTCTTTGATGCCTAAAAGAATAAATCAAAAACCTTTCACTTTCACTGCATGGACAAGAGCAGCTTGGACAAGAGAAAGAAAGGTTCAGAATAGGTTTAGAACATCACTCACGCAGGCACAGAGGAACCTCTCCGCTCCAGGAGCCGTTGCCGACACACGTGAGGACGGCAGGGAAGGACAGTTCGTATCCCATCAGGCAGCGGTAGCTCACGCTGGTGCCCCACTCGAACACAGAGCCCTCCACCTCACCGTTAGACACGCCGGGCGGAGGAGCGCAGGTCACCGCTGAAGAGACAAACACATGGAGAGAGATCCGAGTTCATTAGAATGCATGAAAGCCTGGCGACGGTGTCATTTATTTACACATGCTGCCGGTGTTGTTTCACAGGTCGATTCAATAAAGGAGTTATGCAAATTAGGTAATGCCACAAATGAGGTTGTTTGGTCAGTCTGGTCTAGATTTTAGACTTTTTTTTTTTTTAAGATGTCTGTTATGCTCAGCAAGTCTGCATTTATTTGATCAAAGAGGCGATAAAAACAGTAATACTGAAAAATATTATTACAATTTTAAATAACTGTTTTCTATGTGAATATATTTTTAAAATGTAATTTATTCCAGTGATCAAAGCTGAATTTTCAGCATCATTACTCCAGTCTTCAGTGTCACATGATACTTCAGAATCATTCTAAAGTGCTGTGTTGAATAGAGTTGTGTGGCCCCATGAAATCAAAATTAAAGTTTTTTGGGTGTTAGTATCAATATGTTAGTCTTAAGGTTATCTGTAAGGCAGTGTGCTCCAAAACAGTGACAAAATTCGCATTTAGAAGATATAAGCATTCAAAGCTTGCAGTTCGTCACTTCCGCCAAAACAGCTCAATGATTTTTTTGACGTCACTTCGTACTTCAGCTTCTCATCAAACTTTCTGTCCAATCAAATGCTCTCTAGAATCCGAAGCGCCTGCCCCCTACACTATAAAATAGACGCTGAAGCCGCGGCTGAAATTGGTCACTTGTCCACAGAATTAGTATTTTCTGTACAGTGAACTGCACTATATAAGGGACAGGGAACGATTCAAACAGTGTAAATATGCTTTCCATTGACATTGACATTTCCATTCCATTGGCGCTGTGTCACGCTAACCACCGCACCGCACACACACTCTGCTCCAGTCCAGAGACACAATAGCACGGAGCGGACATGCGCGAGTCGGCGCGGACAACAAAATGTATCTGAGCTATTTGAATTCTACACAGAATGCTATATTTTATAGCAATATGGATGAAATTGTGGCTGGCATACCCTGTCAAATGCGGCTTTACTGTGCTCAACGGCTCTAGCCCAAGCTGTGATATAAACAAACGCTATTGGCTATTTTAAAAAGGGGCGGGGCTGCTTGATATGTCCCACCCTGTCTTCCTGTTTCAGTTAAAATGACGTCAACACAGAGTAACACTGCGTGTTTCTAAATATTTCAGGGAACCTTTAATATTTTTGTGGAGACCAAAACAGAAACAATGTAAACATAAACATACAAATGTTTCAAACGTAACCTTTCAGTTTAAATCTACCTTTATTCTATAGTTAACTCTTGTCTGAATAAGTGCTAGTGTGGTTTCATTTGTTGTGTACTTGTTTATCCAACAGATATTACAAAGAATACAGGCAATGATATTCACAAACATGCCCTCATTTAAGACGGTTTCCCTAGGCGTTTCTAACCAAAATATACAACCAACACACATCTCCACTGAGCACAAGAGAGTAATAAATGAACTTAATCTAATAAATACTGGACAAAAACAACATCATATTTCATATGCAGGTCACTCAAGCACACATTCATCATGGCGTCTACATTTAGACTTCATTTGTTCACACTGAGCAGGATTTTGATTCATTCATATTCACTTCATTAAACCGGCAACTTTAATACCCTCATGTAATAAATTAACATGATGTTTGGATTTTAAAACATTTGAAAATCTGTCAAACACTTGAGAGTTCAAATGAATGTTCATTTGGAATTGTCCCACAGTGTTAATATTTCGTTGCTAGCTGACCCATATCACACACACACACACACACACACACACACACACATGATCTGACTACAATTAATTGCTGCTGTCAGGATCACTAGAAAACAAAGACTTTAATTACCACCTGTTTCCTAACAATGCCAACCAAATAGTGATAAATATGGCAAACTAAATTAAATTCACCATTCACGTTTCACATCGATCACAGAAAGAAAAAGCCAACCAAACTTCCTCATGGAGTGTCAGTGTAGCCGACACTGAAGTCCTGATCTGTATTTTGAGGCTGTACTGCCCTCTGGCCAAGCTTTAATATTTTGTAGACTTGTCTTGAAAGTGTCTCGCTGAAGAAAGGAAGGGGTTTTTTTCTGTCGTTTTTCTACCGTGAAGGACTATATTCCACTTCGACATCATATAATAAAGCACAAACACTGTATTCAATACGTCACTGATGATCACTCCAGCAGCTTCAAGTGTTATTTATGAACGGTGACCAAAACACAGGGTTTTTACAGCACGTTCGAATGTTTTCAAGGTGTTAAGAGGTGTGGAAGAGGCTGGTTAAACACAACATTAGCTGGAAATCACCTCAGAGTCATCTTTTGCAACCTGCTTTCACCTCAGCAACTGTTGCATCATCTCTATTTGAACTTTCAGGGGAGACTTTGGTGTCGTTTTGTGTATGGATCGAGTGTTAAATCCAAGCGAATGTTTATTTACGAATAACATGCTAGGACTTCCAGCATTGGCAAAATCATCAGAAGTCGGCAAACGTCTGCAGGGCCAATCAAAAGATGTTTTAAATTGCAAATCTCGAATTTAAAAAAAGGACGTGGGGGGAGCAGATGGAAACTCGTGAGCTGATATTCTGACAGTGCTGGAGAGCAGTCGGTGGGGAGCAGCTGGGGTCTGGACGGCGTATGAATAAATGATGAGCTGTTTTGGGAAGCAAGTGCCCCAATAAAACCTCTAAAAAAAGATGTGTGGAGTCGCAGCGCTGCTCTGTAAAGATCTTATTGTTCATGTGTAAATCTACCCAGGCAAAACTAATAAATTAGACTTAAAGGTCAATTGCGTGTCTATTAGTTCATCACATTGAATAGCCATCAGCTTTCGTTAAAGGGACGGTTGAAACCAAAACGACAAATTTACTTAACCTCATGTCATTATAAACCCTTTCTTACATGGAACACAAAATAACATTTAAAAAAGGTCCACAAAAGAAATGTTTTGTAGGTTTAGGAAGATGTGTTATTACTCATGTCATTCCAAACAAATTGCTACTTTCCTCTCTTTTCTATTAGCTTCCTAATTGTACAAGATATGCAAGCAAATTGATTGTATCAAAAAGTAGTAGCACACCAAAAGTGTTTGAAAAGTTCCTTCAATCATGAGTGACAGATCAGAGGTCATGTGAAGCGCTATATATATATATACACGTATCAGTGGTTCTCGTGAGCGTTTGTGACATGACACAGTGGAATATTTAAAACTAAAAGAATGGACGATTATCAGTAACTCATGAAAGAGTTGAATTTCAGTCAGTTTTAGACCTGGAATATAGTGTTTAAGTAGTATAGACAATTTTTTGTAGCACTGACGATGTTGAACAACACCGCAAACCTCTCATTTTCACCAAAGTAAATAAATAAAAAAAACACACGTGACCCTGGACCACAAAACCAGTCTTATGTGTTAATTTTTCGAAATCAAGAAGTAGTCAAGAATAAATAAGCTTTCCATTGATGTATGGTTTGTTAGGATAGGACAATATTTGGCCGATATACAACTATTTGAAAATATGGAATCTGAGGGTGCAAAAAAAAATCTAAATATTGAGAAAATCACATTTAAAGTTGTCCAAATTAAGTTCTTAGAAATGCATATTACTAATCAAAAATTAAGTTTTGATATATTTACGGTAGGAAATTTGCAAAATATCTTCATGGAACATGATCTTTACTTAATATCCTAAAGATTTTTGGCATAAAAGAAAAATCGATAATTTTGACCCATACAATGTATTTTTGGCTATTGCTACAAATATACCCCAGAAACATAAGACTGGTTTTGTGGTCCAGGGTCACATATGTGTGTGCGTGTATATATATATATAGCGCTTCACATGACCTCTGATCTGTCACTCATGATTGAAGGAACTTTTCAAACACTTTTGGTGTGCTACTACTTTTTGATACAATCAATTTGCTTGCATATCTTGTACAATTAGGAAGCTAATAGAAAAGAGAGGAAAGTAGCAATTTGTTTGGAATGACATGAGTAATAACACATC
>NW_015505332.1:2675902-2679137 GCF_001515645.1 Sinocyclocheilus grahami
ATATATATATATATATATATATATATATATATATGCATATATTATGCATATATTGTACAATATATATAGTATTTAAACATGCTGCAAAAATTGTCCATACGACGTAAACACTAGTCCTATATACTTAAATATATACATAATAAACATTTATAAGTGTGTGTGTATATATTGTCTACAGATAGTATGTCTACATAATATATGAGACCTATGTATACAGTAAATACATCAGTATGTTTTAATAACCACAAAAAACAGCATCTTTAAAAGTTGCAGGAACCATTGGAAAGTTGCTAAATGTGGTGACAAATCTCCCAAACTTCTATAGCCATTTTTGGTGTTCGACAGCCCCTTCAAACTGAATTTCCCTCAAAAATCCTCCTTCTGGGTTCCACAGAAGAAAATAAAGTAATTTGTGTTCGGAGCGACATGAGGTCGAGTAAATGATGACATATTTCATTTTTGGGTGAAGCGCTCCTCTAAGCTTTGTGCTGCATACAATTCTCTTCAGTAGGAAAATATGCCTTGCACGGCTGCCTGGCTGATCTGGAGGTGCTGGAAACGTCCTGCGAGCTGCTCGTAGCTTTGGAGATTAAGTGTGAAGGCAGGACAGAAGATCCCTCCGCAGAAGAGCGCACTGGCCCTAAGCCTGCGGCTTATAGTGCCGCTGCTTCAGTAAATATAAAAGGCGCTGAGAGAGAGCCGCGAGTCCAGCGGCAGGGCCGGAGAGTTTGGCAAGCTGTCCGACCCAATCAAAGTCAAAAGGGAAGGGATAAAGCAAGCGCAGCCGCCTTCTGCAGAGGTGACCTGGATGATTGAAAGCCTTCACATATAGGATGCAGGATGTATAATGTATAATAAATGAGCGTAGCGGCTGTTCAAGGTGTGTGGAGACTGCTTTAAGCAGACACGAGCATGATGAAGATGATGATGAAGATTTTATGTGTGAATCTCATGGCTCAGAGGTCGGGTTTAATGAGACATGGAAGCTAACAAGGTTAAAAACTGAAATGCTAAGTGTTCATGTCTCTCGGAAGGGTGTTGAATATTAAATCCACTGCTATTAAATAGATTCATGCACCTAACTTCATTATTAAAGCAACACATGCAATAAGCCTTGTTAGTTGATGCTTCAGTTAATAGTCGGTATCTAGTGAAATATTTCAAGTATATACTACATACACACTAAGTGTGATGTACTGTATGCATACAGATAACTACACATACTTCATACAAACAGCTTTAACAGTGAAGTGTCATGTTTAGTGCATAAAAAAAACAACACAAATTTGAAATGGTTATCATTACACCTAACCATTCAGAGTAATCCTGGCTGTATAGAGAATAACAAAGCAGTCCATATGATTCATGCATGCACAATATGTAAAGTCATCAGAACTCATACTATGCCTTAGATTATGGAAAAGACACAATTCATTTTCCAAAAATAGGAAAACTGATGCGACATGTTCAATATAATACATGTTTATCAAAGTCATCAGACCTGTTAAGAAGGAGAGCAAAATGTAGATGAGAAATGAAATCACAGATATAACATTTTTCAGCTGTAAAATAGGTTGGCTTTCAGTTGATGTATAAACCTCAAATTCTAAAAAATTACCCTTATGACTGGTTTTGTGGTCCAGGGTCAAACAAATGAAGGTGTAGAACCATCTCAAGGATGATCAGAAGAAATGGACAGCACCTGAGTTAAATATATGAGTGTCATAGCAAAGGGTCTGAATACTTAGGACCATATGATATTTCAGTTTTTCTTTTTTAATAAATCTGCAAAAATGTCAACAATTCTGTGTTTTTCTGTCAATATGGGGTGCTGTGTGTACATTAATGAGGGGAAAAAATGAACTTAAATGATTTTAGCAAATGGCTGCAATATAACAAAGAGTGAAAAATTTAAGGGGGTCTGAATACTTTCCGAACCCACTGTATATTAGGGGTGTGACGAGATCACGTGGCGCGAGATCCGATGTGTCTCGCGAGATCTGACTGGTCTCACGAGAACGTGACGATATCCTCGCGCAGACCTTTTAGATATATTTGCATTACACTGGCTCGTTCACAAGTGGTGGTATGTAAGATATTTTGTTCACATCAGGCAAGTGGCCGCATGATAAGCTGGAAAATTACGCAGTGTCTTTATCCAGTCATAAAAACAGAATTCACAGTTTAACGCGGAATGTCACGGAATTTGTCAAATTTTTAATGAATTAATCAAAATTAGGTAATTACACTTAAATCAAATCACAATATGGACTAGTATCTGTAAATATTAAGCTGCAAAAGTCGATTTAAATATGAATCCTGCATGTTCTGCCTGTCTCTGTTTATGAATGGGGCAGACGCGCAGTTTCATTTACTACACACACACTGAAGCAGGCGTGACACTCACGCTGACTTCAGCATCTGCCGTCTCACTAAATGAGGATGTAAACACATGAACAACATCTCCAGAACTGCTCTGAGAGTCACTTCATGAGCATTTTAGCGTTTGATTTGAGTAAAACTAGCATCATCTCATACACAGAACTGTAAAGGTATTCACGGCAACCCGTCAAAATAAAAGTCTGGTTTGATTTGAAGACATTGTGCCTATATCTATTATTCAGTAGAATGTACATAGCCTACTACTAAAATGAAACAAACATTATTTTTTAAGGAATAATCACACAAAACATTTCTTTCATGTTTTAATTTTAATAGTAAATCCCCTTTGTTTGCAAAAAAATCTTGTTTGCTTAATTTTCAATAATTAAAATATAAATGCTAAATTAAATTAACGTTTTATGCCTTCATTTGATAACCAGAAAAAAATTTAAATATACAACACAAAATTTCTGAGGGGAAAAACAATTCATAAGGCTACTTTAAGAAAAACAAAATGAATAAATTAAGTTGTTTTATGCATTCAAATAATTAGACATGCTAAAACACAGAATTTGGTAACAATAAAAAATATAAATAATATGGTGAGATAAAAATTAAACATTTCATAGGGCCATAAACATGTAATTTTTGTTAAACTTTTAATAAATTGATGTGAAAATGTATAAGTTTTATGATTTTAATTAATAAGAATAAAAGACTATTTTTCCCTATATATTTCATCATTGATGATTTCTTTTAAAAAAGTCTAAAAATCATGTCTCGTCCTCGTGAAACCAGTCTCGTGTCGTGGGATAAGTGTCTCGTCACACCCCTAATATATATATATATATAT
>NW_015505332.1:2679376-2716680 GCF_001515645.1 Sinocyclocheilus grahami
CCCCCCCCACCCCCCCTTCCCCAGCAACTGCTTACCGTTGTGTTGTTTACTGTTCTGAGAGAATATCGACCAAAGTTTTGGCCTGAAAAGTTTTTTGTAAACACATCAGAAAAGTACATAACAGGGTCCGATACAAGCCCATGTTTAAAATGAGGTACTGTCAATGAAAGTCCATATACTAACACGTAGACCGTCTACAAAAACAAACCTCTGGGAACACAAAGAAGAAAACAGACTGAAATATCCCATATGAAACACCAAGGCACTATCATTAACGACTAAAATCAACACCATTACAATGGTTTTAAAGTACAAACAACTGACACGCTTGAGAAATAGACTTAATGGTCTCCTCTCGCCTCGGTCTTTAATGAGACACCTGAGCCTGTTTAACTTTTACAAGTTTTGACAGTTTGTGGAGAAGTCTGCTTCTGTCTAGTGTCTTCCTGTATATGCACATAATTCAGCTACGACTATCATCCACACAAATTAACACATTTTTCCTTTCCTCAAACAAGAACTGAACTTAAGACATTAACCTAAAAAAAATCACAGTGTTTTGTATGCTTCTAACACGATTAGAAGTTCACTCTATTAATATTATTTTACCACTGTAAATTATGGTAGCTTGTTTCTGCTACAGGATAAAATAAAAAAATGTAATTGGGACATTTTATCTCACTATTCTGGCTTTTTCTCTCAGATTTTCTCAAAATGATATAGACAGAAAAAAAATTCTAAATTGTGAGATGACATTGCAAGATTATAACTTGTAAGACACAAACTTGCAATCCCCCCCCCCAAAAAAAAAACAAAAAAATTTTTTTTTTATCCATGTCAGAAACCCCCTTCAATAGTAGATGAATTCTAATATATTAGTCAGAATTTCTATTTATTTGTTTAACATTATCCTTGAACCTGCTTAAAAAAGTTCAACACCACCATTTGATGCATAATTATGGATGCATGACTATAGTGCTATCAAATGACTAATCGCGATTAATCACATCCAAAATAAAAGTTTTTGTTTACATAATATCTGTGTGTGTACTGTGTATATTTATTAAGTATATATATATATAAATACACACACATGCATGTATATATTTAAGGAAAATATGTTATGTTTATAAATTAAATATTTTTTTTAATAAAACAACAACAATTATATGAATATAAATATATACATGTAAATACATATAAATATTTTCTAAATATATACTGTATGTATGCGTATTTATATAGGCCTATGCATAATAAATATACACAGTACACATATATATATAAATACACACACATGCATGTATATATTTAAGGAAAATATGTTATGTTTATAAATTAAATATTTTTTATAAAACAACAACAATTATATGAATATAAATATATACATGTAAATACATATAAATATTTTCTAAATATATACTGTATGTATGCGTATTTATATAGGCCTATGCATAATAAATATACACAGTACACACATATATTAAGTAAACAAAACTTTTATTTTGGATGCGATTAGTCATTTGACAGCACTACAGACCATTATGAAAATGTTTGATTATTTAGTTATATATCTATTTAAGAGCATGTTTAGAGTTACACACTTACAATGGAAGTAATCAGGGCAGCTTCTGGTGGCTGAGTAGAATTTCCAGCTGGTTTTCAACATCAGAATGAATGCAGACATACGATAATACTAACAGAGCGGAGACAATTTTATGATTGGAATTTCAAGACAATGGTTTAGCACATCTGTTCACCTTCATGAAAACAAGGGGGTTACGTCATCTCTCTTCTTGGTATATTTGTACAAACATTGTGCACTTTATCTGCATTACACCATGATAACAGGTGCAAGATTGGATGTAACCTTATGTAAACAAGGTTACTGATCAATTCTATCATACTAGGGGAAGTCGTGGTCTAATGGTTAGAGAGTCGGACTCGTAACCCAAAGGTTGTGGGTTTGAGTCTCGAACCGGCAGGGATTGTAGGTGGGGGGAGTGAATGTATAGTGCTCTCTTCCACCTTCAATACCACGACTGAGGTGACCTTGAGCAAGGCACCGAGCCCCCAACTGCTCCCCGGCCGCCGCAGCATAAATGGCTGCCCACTGCTCTGGGTGTGTGTTCACTGCTGTGTGTGTGCACTTTGGATGGGTTAAATGCAGAGCACTAATTCCTAGTATGGGTCACCATACTTGGCCACATGTCACTTCACTTTAGTCTAATGTGGACAGTCTTGTGATGGTAACAGCAAAAAAAAATACTTTTAATGAGTTTTTAATTAATCTTTTCGACTTCCAGTCAAGACATAATAACTTTTTTTATAGAATGTGCTGTAGCTTCAATACAAGCATATTTTGACTTCTTTCAAGTATAAACAAATTAAAAACAAGTGGAAACAATCTGCCAGTGAGCTGTTTTATACTGCAAAATCCTTCTCTTAATGAGCAATTTTATCTTATTTTCTAGTTTAAATATCCACAATTTTTGAATTTACAATGCAATATTTAATAGTTTTTCATCTCATATGTATATTTCATATTTCTACATTTTATTTCAGCTTTATTTCAATTAACAAAGTTAATAGTTAAGTTAATAATCTGAGTTAACAATAATAGCCTTGATCCCAAAGCATTTCTCTAAGCATCAGACCCAAGGGAACAATTTGTCCCGGGCTTTGAATTTAAGCAAAGGCCCTGCAGAGCAACTGGACACATTTATATTCCCCACAGAAATTTCGAAGACTTTTCCAGGCTTGGAAGTCACATTTTTTAAATTTCTTGATACTCCCATATGTGTGACGGACTTGCATGCTAATCTCAGATAAGTCACTGACAGTCTTCAGCTGCACTGAAACCAAGAGCAATGAAGGAGAAACTGAGAGCGAGATGAGCCCTCTGGCACAAATGCCTCGCGGCAGACTTCACTGAAGACTGACGGGAGGCGTGCCTGAGGGTCCGGCCCACCACAAATCACTCACGGGCTACGATCCATCCACGCCGGGCCCAAGAAATGGCTTTCTAATGACTACGCATTACGGCCTATTAGGACGCTACATAGATGTTTCTCTGCTGGATCTCACTGAGCAATTTGCTCTCTGTGTTTGTTCTCAGAATTTTAATGGCCACCATTTTTATGTACAGTACGCAATGCAGATTTCTTTATATAACAGGAAGGTATTGAGTGTGGAAAAACAGGTCTAAATGAGATGGATTCTAGATATTTATGCTTATATCCATCGAGGACTAATGTTATAATGAGGATGGTGGAGTCTAAAGAAAATATAAACTTTTCCAAGCAACAACTGTCAATAGTGTTTTAACGCTAATGAGAACGCCGGAGGAAGGAAAGTTTCCTCTTAGTGATTTGTAAACGGATGTGAGCATGTGGGCTGCCAAAAGAAAATCTGATATTTGCCACAATATTCTGGCCACAGACAGAAATGACGCTGATCGCAAAGCCAAGACCGAATCAATGCTGAATACTGCGGAAGGCTTCCAGTGATAGAAAGACCTTGGAAATACACAAAGGTATTAAAATGACACAGTAGCATTATTTAATAGGGAAGAATGGTTGGTAATGATTCTACATATTTCACATTGCATGTGTCACAATAGCGGAATACCTAATAAACAACTAAATATCCAATAAAAGGGACCCCGAGGTGACTGCTAAGAAGGGGGTTAGGGGTCCTTGAAAATTTTGAGACAAAAAATCAATTAAGAAATGTATTTTTTTTAGGGCGATGCACTAATTTATTCCATTGACAATCTCTATATGATTTTGCCTAAATAAATAAAGTTGCTGTTGTTGTTGTGATAATAAAGAAGTAATAAAAATAATATTATGTATATAATGAAAAATGGTTCATTAGTGGCCATTTAAAATCACAGCATTCATTTTAAAATAAATTGATAACTAAATGGTTTTAATTCTAATAAATACTGCATGGAAAAATATAAAATCATTTAATCATTTAAAATAAATAAATAAATAATAATAATAATTATTATTATTCACTTTTGTGCAATAACAAATATGCACTAACTAGAAGAAATTGAACCTAAAAAACAACCGCAACTCTGCAAATGAAACAAACCAGTCTTAAATGAAAAATCAATCCAAGGATAATTATAAAAAATGAACACAAAATAATGCTAAAATTAAATACAATAGGCAGTTATGAATTTGTTTGGTGTTTTGATCATTTATTATTTTAATGGTTTTTAATAACAATGATGAATTATTTATATATTTATTTTATATGAATTAAAATAAATTGTAATAATTTTTGCCATCCACAATATTGTGTTCTTGGGGGGGAAAAAAATACAAAAAGGTTTGGAAAGTCATGAAAAAAAGTGTTAAAATCAAAGAAATTGTTATAGTACCTAAGATGCACTTACCGATCAATCTTAACCTAAAATCCTGATATTGAAAAATATTCACGTCCTTTTCATTTGTCGTCTACCTGAGCACAGAGGCCATGTGCTCAGTCCTGGCTATCACCAGTTTAGATCGTCTCAGTAATCGAAGGATACGTGAAGTCCTGCAAGAGGCCGCTCAGAGAGAAGCACTGTCAAATATTCATGAATCTCCTCTCTCTCTCACTCTCCTCTGACGTGTGAGAAAAAGTTGCGGTTAACCCTTACTCTCTGATGCTTTCCTTCAGAAACAATGGTCCGTTTACAATCCAAGAACCCTTGGCAACTACAGAGCAACATCTGTTTGTTTGTGGCACTCAATGCCTCGGCAAACCACCAAAAAGTCTCAGTATCGTAATTCGAGAAAAAGAAAGGCCTTCCAACTCTGTACCTTGGCAGGTGGGAAACGTTCCACTCCAGGTGCCGTTGTGGGTGCAGGTGCGGATAACGAAGCTCCCGTTCTCCATCAGGTAGCCGGGCTGGCAGGAATACGTCACGTTCTGGCCGATGGTGAAGTCCTCGCCGATCCTCAGGCCGCTGGCAGCTACGCCCGGATCCCCACAGCTGATCACTATTAGAGCAGAAGAACAACCATTATTTGTGTGAGTGTCCATGAAGAGTCTAAACACACAGCATCATTAAACTGGTTATGGATTCAAGACTGTCTCCCAGGGAGCTAAAACTAAACAAACAATTATTCTGGATGCTTCTGTTACAGTTCTGCCTGTCACACTGAGAGTATAATGGTCAAGCCTCGGGTTAGACACTATAGCTGAAAAATGGCACATTTTGTCATCATGCAGAACAACATCTTCAGTTCAACAACACTTAGACTGTCAAAGCATTATATGAGCAGAATCAAGCCCCTTATTGCATTCCTAATAAAATGATTCATAATAATACTATCATTGCAATAATAATCGCTAGTAAACAATCATTTCATAGGTTATATACAGTATGTATTAGAGGTGTTTGCTAAAGCAAGAATGTCTGACTATTACTAATACTTTTACTAAAGATTAAATCTCGCCTTCATGATTTGGGGTCAGGAACATTTTTTTTTGAAAAAAATTAATACTTTTATGCACCAAGGATGCATTAAATTGATCAGAATTGACAGTAAAGACGTTAATAATGTTACAAAAGATTTCCATTTCAAATCATTTTTTAAAAAACTTTCCATTCATCAAATAATCCTATAATAAACGAATCATGATTTCCACAAAAATATTAAGCAGCACACCTGTTTTCAACATTGATAATAATAAGAAATTATATATGAGAAATACAATTAATTCACATTTTAATGTGTCAATAAATATAAACAAGAAATTATTTCTGAAGGATCATGTGACACTGAAGACTGCTGAAAATTCAACTTTGCATTAAATAATAAATTGCATTTTAAAATATATTCAAACAGTTATTTTGAATTGTAACAATATCTCACAATATTACTGTTTTTGCTGTATTTCTGATCAGATTTGCAGCTTTTGTGAGCGTAACCATTTAAAAAATCATACCGACCCCAAACATTTGAAAAATAGTGTATCCATATCAATTTACAATGCTCATAATCAGATTACTGATTTCATGATTACGTATTCACACAATGGCAGTAAATTATTTATAAATCATTCATTTTATATGATTTAAAAAATGATTACTGCTTTCAAAAATCTATTTTATAATTTTACATTTTCATGATTTAATCAACTGGCATTGCAAACCCCCTGCAGTTCCTTCACAAACCGCTCAGGAAACTGAAAAAGTATATTCTATTTCATAATGTAATGACAATGTAATATTTAATGCGCTGCACATTGCTGGTAGCAGAATAGCGAAATAAATAAATATTCTTTGTTTTTGTTTTATATCAATATGGTACAAGATTATTCTATTCAAATCAACGTGACTATCAAGTTAGGTCAAAAGTAATGAAATTTGAAGGCCTGAATTTGCATTAATGGTACTGGTATGAAGTCAATGCTTACAGGACATTTTAAAAAGACAAATTATTGCGAGTTTTAAAATGCATGCAAGCGCAGTGCATTTGGAGCGAGACTTCCTGTTTGACTAATCAATGCCAGACGGGGGGAGTGTTTAATTACATTCATCATTTGTGCCATTCTGAAATGACTTCACCTTTAACATCCACAGTTTATCTTGTCACATCAACAAAGAGCATCTCATCAGAGCGTTGAGTAATGTCATGTGAAATTCACCGCAGTCCTGCAGCACTCCCCTGCTCATTATTCTCCCACTACCCCGACATCAATCTCGCATTATACGTCAGCTTGAGATTGATTCTGCCTGTCATTTCATCCTACTATTACTTAGACAGCGGCAGTAATAAATCTGGCTCCATTAATGAGAACAGGGTCCACATCTGAGCAACAACAACTGCATGATAAGATGGTTGGGCTAATTACAAATGGGCGTCTCGTTATTACAGAAAGTCTTTGCTGTTCGAATGCCAACATTTATTGAGAAACGCAGTTGGGGGGGGGAACAAAACAGATGAAGGAAGGCTTGAACACTGCCAACATGTTTGAGTTTTTCCAGGATGTAAGACAACAGCTTGGGTACGTACGGGTGCAGTTGGGCTCGCTGCCAGACCAGGTACCGTTCGCCAGACACTGACGGGAGGGAGAACCCGAGAGCCGGTATCCATCCACACACGAGTAGACGATGGAGTGAGAGAAGGTGGTGCCATGAACACGCAAAATGTGCCCATTAGCCGGAGTCCCAGGATTCCCGCACTGAACAGCTATTGGACGAAAAAGAATCCCATTAGCAGAAAAGCACATGTCCAGATCAGTCATTCCCTTCATGCAGGAATTTATGAACATAATAGCCTTTGAAAAATGAATATCCTTGTGATTACAGGAGGTACGCTGTAAAAAAATATTTTTCGAAGTTGCAAATAAATATTATTGGAACACATCTGACAAGAAATTGCCGTTACTAGCGATTTCTGAGTGATTTATTTTCCAGTGTATTTGCATACAATGGCATAGCAGACTTTCTGAACATTTGTTTCGGTTATTGTTATCTATAACCATTAGAAATGTTTTTTTTTGTTAATTGAAATAAAATTGGAAAAAAGTCAAATATAAATATTAGATGAAAAATTTGAATGGAAATGAGAAATGTTGCCTTGAAAGCTAAATGAAATAAGTTAAGGTCAAACTAAAATGACTAAAACTGAAATAAAAATAAATTAAAACAATAAAAGTAATAATGGTAACAACAGCACATAATAGCATTATTAAAACTTAAATTTAATAAAAGAAAATTACAAATAAAATGTAAAATATAAAAATAAAAGCTAATTCAAAATATTAATAAACAGTACAATAATATACTGTATGAATAATAAATAAATAAGTATAATATACTTTTTTTTTCTTTAAACCTTCAGAAAATTTGCTTCGGTGTAGTGTTGTTATTGTTAACTACAACTAAAACTATTAAAAATAATAATTTATGTTAAGTGAAATAAGGTTGAAATTAAATCAATTATTAATATTAGATGAAAAACCTAAAAGAAAATTATAGTACCATTGCTAAAACTGAAATAAAAAATGAGGCTAAACAGAAATATAAAACCCCACAAAAGCACATAAAATTACTAAAACAAATTAAAATAAAAAATAAAATCACACTTTAGTTTGGGGACCAATTCTCAAATATTAACTAACTATTAACTACGGCTTTTGCCTCAATACACTCCTAATTAGCTTTTTAATAGTTAGTAAGGTACTTGTTAAATTTAGGTATGTTGTAGGATTAAGGGATCTAAAATATGGTCATGCAGAATGAGGCATTAATATGTGCTTTATAAGCACTAAAAAACAGCCAATATACAGTATGCTAGTAATATGCATGCTAATAAGCAACTAGTTAACAGTGAGAATTGGTTCTTAAACTAAAGTGTTACCAAAAACTAATTCAAAATATTAACAAATACTCTAATAGTACTTTATTAAGCACAACTTGATTATTCTGTATTCATTTGGATTGATTTTGAAGAGCCTGATATGTTTTACTGGGATATTTTTGCAAAGGTAATAGACTTCTTTCAGATTTCTCCCCTCACGCACGGGTTGAGTGGTGTTAAATCGCAGGAGATGTTGGTGTTTGTTCGGCCTGGAAAAGCACAGGGGGGCATGATGGGATTTAATGCAAGACAAGCTGTTAGACCAGAGCTGCGTAGCAAAAACATTCAAGCTTGAGAAATTTCCGCCTCCTGGGACCTGCGCGCTAACAATCTGTAAATCTGTTTTATAGTCCTGCATGGCGCTGGACCGCAATAACCTGTCACCCTCGAGATGACACGGACAATGCGTCAGACTAAAAGAGCTGCAAAAGCAGCAGAAAAAACACTTTCCTCAAAAGCCTCCGGTGCAAGGTCGTCTTCTGCGTGAATTACAGAACGCATGAATGCCTTGACGCCGGCTCAAATGTTTGACGAGAGAAAAGACTTCTCGTTTGATGCATATCAGTGTCCCGGTGTGTACTCGTGCCGCTCCTCGCTGTGCGCATGCATTATTCATGGCATCTAAAGGAGTTACTTACGTTTGCAGGTCGGCTGACGGCCCGACCAAGTGCCGTTTGGGAAGCAGATCCGTTCTGCCGAGCCATAGAGCGTGTGACCCGTGGCGCAAGTGAAGCGCACTTTGGCGTGCTGCTGAAAGCTGCCCTCCTCTCGGGTGGCATGGGCCGGCGTGCCCGGATCCCCGCAGGCGCCCCTTTTATCACCTGCGGAGACAAGTGCACATATATTCTAGATACTATATTATAGATACCATTCTGCATACGTCATGCTCATTTTTCCAGCTGAGCGAGCACATGTAGTTTTCTACTTGGATAGAAACAAACTGCATGTTTCTTCTCGAAAAAAAAAAAAGTAAGTTGCTGGAAGTATGTGCAACCCATGGGATACTGAAACTGCCGACTTGGGCAATATGTAAGACATAACGTACAGTTAGTCAGCCATTATTACAACATAAACTCAAACCCGAGGGGTCTTGTATTACCCTGAAGGGGTTCATTTCGCCATAACAGCCAGCTGACTATACACTATCTTGCTTATTAGATGCCGACACTTGCTAAATAAATAAATAGATAGATATGAAATATTGATTTGAGTTGAAATAATTATTTCCAAATGGCAAACAGTTTTTTTTTCTTGTTTCATAAACCTCACTGTTTTTTTGTATTTTGCAAGTTATTTATGCATTAATTATGCATTTGCCAACGGATTCAAAAAATAACAAATTTAAAATATTTTCTCTGAAAACAAGGCTTAATATATTACAAAATTTAGCTAGAAAGTAAATTTTTCTTGTTTTAGGGATGTTTAGATATTTTTAGTGGATAGGACAAAAATATAATTATTATACTGTTTATATTATTATACTTTTTTTTAAGGAAATTAATTATTTTATTCAGCAAGGACACATTAAACTGATCAAAAGTGACAGTAAAGACTTTTACATCAATACAAGAGCTTCCAATAAATGCTAAATAAATAAATAAATAAATCAGCACTACTGTTTTCAACAGTGATAATAATAATTTAGCATATTAGAATGATTTATGAAGGCTTATGTGACTGAAGACTGGAGTAATGATGCTGAAAATTCTTAAAATATATAAAAGTATAAATATTATAATACATCTTTTTTTTAAATATTAACAAGTAAACAGTTATGAAAGTATTTTTTAATATTTAATCATTATTATTTCACAATATTACAGTTTTACTTTATTTTTGATCTAATAAACGTAGGCAAAAGTTCGAAAATACAAAAAAAAAATAAAAAAATTAACCTTAACAAAAACACTTGTATTTTTTGTCTTTTGTCCACTAAAAATAAGTTTGTGACCGTCATGTGACTATTCTCACCAGCCATGTCAAAATGTCCACATGAAATCTAGACAGTCATTTGTAGTGTAAAATACACCAACAACGCTTTTCTCATCCTTCGAAACTCAAACTCTAAACTTAAATTTGATCATAGATGTGAGCACTGGGATTAAACGGATAAATGAATGACGACTTGACAGCAAAACAGACCTGCTCAGTGATTTACTGGAGACATAATAAATGTAAGCGGAACCAGCGCTGCCCTTGGATCAGTTGAGAGCTTCATTTGGCCACAGAGGAGTTTTTCAGCGTGCCGAACTGCCACAGCTTGGATAAAGAGCAGTTTCGGATCTCAAAGGAACACTTCCCCTGTCCTCTGAGCTGTCACTCACCATGCTGTTTCAGGAGATTTGAGGAGAGGAACTTTTTGTGCATGAAAATACTATTTGATTGAGCTTACACAATCTTTTTGCTCACCTGCCTTGTACGATTAGGTAGAGATATGAACTATGACAGCCAATAGAAAAGCAAAAACAATGACAACAGCTTTTTATTACTGGAAAATCTTCCACTTCCTCTTGCATTTCACCTCTACTCTAGCTTGTTTCCTAGCTTTCTAATAAACCTGTATACTATAAATATTGCTGGCTCTGTGACGAAATGCTTATGTTCCTCTATTGTAAGTCACTTTGGATAAAAGCGCCCGCTGAATGCATAAATAATGAATAGCTCAGCAAAAAATAAATATATTTGTACTTTTTTACTGCACTCTCACTTCTTTCCTAACTCACATGGCTTAATTTCTTCCATGAACAACAGAAAATATGTTTTTAAGAATGTTCATACTGCTCCAATTCTTCATAAATGTGAATAGATGTTGTTCAGCTAAAAAATGTCTTTGATTTCAAGTCTTCCGAAGATATCTGTGTGACAAACAGACAAAAATTTTGCTCTAAAATCTAATTTCTTTACATTCAAATCTATTAGTAAAGTAAATTTATCTTGTTTTAGGACATTACGTTGATCTGAAGTGATGGTGAAGACTTTTTCATGATATGAAAGATTTATAATTCCACAAAATATTATACAGAACAACAAGTTTTCATCATCGATAATATGTGATAATTAATGTTTACACGACAACGGTGTTTTCAAGAATGGAAAAGTTTTTCCTTTGAATTTTAAAAAAGTTTCACGTATACACGACAACGTTTTCAAAACGATTCGCGTTTACACATATCTGTGAAAACAGCCAAAAATGCTGTATTACGTATGCCAGGCCAGTAGTTGGCGCTGTCACCTTGTTAGAAAACAGTACCTGTAGGGAAGTGACGATTATATGTTGTACATGATGTGTCTCCGCTGTTGGTTGTAATATTGGTGAAGTAAATCCACACTTTGCTCAAGAAGCGTTAACAAACTCTTGAGCAGCAACAACAGTACATACTCCGCTATTGTTGTGGATGTTTGTTCGTGCTTGCCTTTAAAATTGACACGTACTGCGCATGTTTACATACCTAACACGTACTACGCACGCGCATGACGTCACCGTTTTCAAAGATTCCCGTATTGGGTGTTTACATGGAAACGATAACGGTGCCGTTTTCAAAAACTTGCACTTTGAAACCTGTTTTCAAAAATATGCGTTTTCAGTCCCCAAAATGCCATTGTCGTGTAAATGAACAGTCAAAACGCATAAAAAGTTTCCTGTTTTTGGCTGAAAACATTGTCATGTAAACGGCCCCTCAGCTTTGCATCTCAGGAATAAATTACATTTTAAAATATACTACAATAGAATTTTTTTTTTTTTATTTGCACAATATTACTGCTTTTACTGTATTTAACTTCTTTCAAAAACGTAAAAAAAACTTTTGAATGATAGTATATATATATAGGCTATATATGAACAGTTCATTTGCAAAAACCGATAAACACCACTTAAAAAAAAAAATTAGCCGATTGCGGTGCATTAATTCTCCACATATAACGCGATCTGGACCCTAAACACACGTTTTGTCAAAAAAGCCGGTTTTGTCCACTTTCAAGGCATCACGAGTTCACGTCTTACTGCAGAAGCCGACAAGCGCCCTTGTTGTTTTTGAACAGAAGCCGATAAGTACATTTTAGCGAATCAGCGCGCTGTATTCAGGTCAGGTGACAAGGCTACGTTTACTTTGAAAAGACGTGCTAGCTGAGAGGAGTTTCGTCAAAGCTGACTAAAAGTGATTGAGGATGGATAATTTCGACAAACTTGATGAACCTGTGATATAATTAAATAAAAGCTGAAACGTTTTCACGGAACCTTGCAAAAGCAGAGCGTTACAATGGTGAGGGAAAAGCTCAGTGTATTGCATGTAATCACATTCGTACAGTTTATGATCACAACAACAACAACAACAACAACGTTTGTCAGGCATCTACATTGTCATCTGAGGAGATTACAAAGACTAAACAAATGTTTTTTTAAACTCTAAAACATGAAATGTGGAGTTATCTGCTTTTGCCAAAAAACGACTGTTGGAGTTATCTGCTTTTGCTATAAAACAAACTTTTAATATGCACATACTTTCAATGAACTTTAATTTTGTAAATTACCTGTATTTGTTTAAGTTATTATTACTTAATCAAAACAACCCAACTGCAGTTTGATTGATATTACTTGGAATGCGCAATAAAAAAAAACGTGATTTCTGAAAAAAATATCAGAAGTTATCGGGAGTTATCAGTTTTTGCAAATTAACTCTTCATATATTATTTTCCAATAAAAACATATTCACACAGAAATCTCATTTCTGTTCATTCAAATCTATTCTAAGACTTCTAAGACTTCAGAAGACTTGAAATATTTCAAACGAGTAACAAACATAAAGGTGTTTTTGTCATTTTTTGAGCATGACAGCCCAGTCAGTAGTTTAACGTCTCCTTTTGTGTTTCAAACAAGAAAGAAACTCACATACAGGTTTGGAACAACACAAGGGTGAGAAAATTTCCACTGATTTGTGAACTATTCCTTTAAAAGACACATGAAAACACATATTGCCATTTTGTAGTCCAAAAACCAGGCGAAATTCTCAAGAGAAACAATTAGACACATTTATATGTTGTTACTGGCGAGAAGACGAATTTGCAGGCGCGTGAGAGATGCGACACCTTTCCAAATGACAGTGTGATATGCAACAGGCTATCAATTATCATCTAGCGGCTGCCAGCAGAAGCCATTAGCATAAATAATTATGGTAAAATATTCATTGAACAGAGCCGGACGGCACACGTCACATACACTCTGAGCACCGAGCCCTGTTCGAGTCAGCCGATGACCCAAAAATCAAATTCTTTTTAATTACGCGTACCAGCACCCCGAGGCCAATCAGAAAGCCCAGACTCAGCAAACGGCCTGCGAACCCGAGGGAACGACTAACCAATGATTAAAACCAGCCGTAGGGGCAAGCGTCCTCCGATTCCACCGCACTGCTGCTTAACCGGCCCTCTGAACATAAATAAACAGAAAAACAGCAGCGCTCCATGACAGCACAGTGTTTTTCAAGTCAAATACTTTCGCTTTAGTTCATTAGAAATCTGGGACATTCCTTTTCTACTCTGCGGCACAGAAAATGAGGGGCGGATTGTATGACACATGCAGAGAGAGAGAGAGAGAGAGACCCTATTTCAAGGCCGTTTGTTCAAATATCCAACCCCGATAAAAAAAGAAGGTGTCAACGATGGAGAAAGGCTTGACTTTTCTTCCTCATTAACCTCAATCGCTCTGACGTCTTGCCTTTGTTGGCGAGTTACGAACAGACAGGTCTCCGAAAAGATCGGTCCCACCTCAAGCGGCCGTAAAACAGCCAAGGCACAAAGCCATGGATCTCTTTATGGACAATGTAAGAGCTGTGTGTGTGCTTATGTAACCTTCATTAGATTCTTCTACAAAGGTGTTGAATACCACGAAATGGTTCTAGTTTCCATTAGTTGGCGCAGAAGTGAGGTGTGAATTTGCGTTAAAGGACGCCCACCAGTATCTTAGCGGGGTATAAGGCTGTGAAGTTCGTTACGTAAGGAACTCTGATTCACCTGGCAGTGCAGAACTCTATTGATTTTGCTTGCCATCCATATTTTATCACGTAGTAGTGGCTTTTAGTCTTTAGTGAAATTCATTTTGCGAAATAATGTGAGGCAAAACCAACTAAAACTCCCACGAAAGAAAGCAGGCGCTGCAGGGGATGTGGAGTTTTCTTATCTTAAACAAAAACATGCAGCTGGAAATGCTTTAAAATGAAGCCATTTTATATTTTTAGTGGAAAGCCAAAAAAATTGTATTACTATAATTAAGACTAAATTAATTAAATGCACACATACGCTATTATATGCCCTATTGCACTGGAGTTATGGAGGTGGAAATATCTTAAAATATACTACATTTTTTATATTAAAATAATATAATGAATATTACATTTTAAAATATATAAAAAAAAGAAAATGGCTATTGTAAAATGATTTTACAATAAAAAAAAAAATGATGGTTACGATTTCACAACATTACTGTATTTTTGATCAAATAAATGCAGGCTTGGTGAGAATAAAATACCTTTTTTTCCCCGAAAAAATAAAAATAAAGATTTTTGTCTTGGCTTGGTGAGCATACGTTTAGTATTTCTGTCTACAAATCTCTTAACATTTCTAAAACTAAATATATACATTTTACTTAATAAATTGTTTCTCAATAATATAAATTTTATGCCAAAAATATGGGAGTGTTTATTTTAGTTGCTTTCAGAGGAATTAAATGATTCAAAAACTCCCATGAAAGCAGGCGCTCCGGGGGACGTGGGATTTTCTTATCTTAAACAAAAACATGCAGCTGAAAATGCTTTTAAAATGAAGCCAAGATGCAACTGGCTAACTTTCGTAAATCTACGGTGGCGTACGCCTCCAAAAATTTCCAGCAATCGAGATGCTAGATTCCTGACGAATGTCCCAGAAATCCAGAACACAGTCTCAACATCAAACCTCCCGAGAAGCGCCGAGCATGTTCACACAGAATAAAGAAGTAATGCTAGAAAGACACAGAGAGCCCTGAGGAAAGTGTTATTTCTCAGAGGTTGCTCTTTCAATGCTAAGGTGGATTTGAGATATGCTTCATTTAGGTATCAACTTCGTCTCTGATATTTCTCCTAAAATCCCTTAGCAGAAACACAAACTTAACATGCTGTACAGTATGATTTAAATGACTGCAATTAGCAGAGATCAGATGAATTCCAAATTATAATAAAAATGCAAATTATAAATAATATTTATGTCCACTATGTTGACTATATACAACGTGGGCTCATTTGATGACAGCATACAGCAGCATAACTACTGTTTAAAATATATATCATCTTATAACACATTCTCTTTCACATACCGTTTACAAAAACAAAACAGTACGTGAAAGGCAGTATAGAGTATACCATGCAGTATTCAGTAGTGTGCTAGTACTCCATTCTGAACAGTCAAACCGACAAAAAGCAGACATAGGAGGAAGGATTGAGGAAAAAAGGAGAACGAATGAAAAAAAAGAGAGGAAACTCCCAGCTCATGCTGTTTTTGGGTCAGTGCATGCAGCACATGCAGCGCTGCATACAGATGCACACGGAGACGATTATGTGATTCTCAGAGGCTTTTAAAAGGTGTAAATGCATAATTTTTCATGTTCTGTGGATGTTTGGCTGATTGCAGTCTCCTATACTCACTGAGGTTGCATTTATTTAATTAAAAACACAGTAAAAACAGAAATGTTGTGAAATATTATTACAATTCAATATAGCTGTTTTCTATTTGAATACATTTTAAAATGTAATTTATTCCTGTGATGCAGGAATTACCCCAGTCTTCAGATCACACAATCCTTCAGAAATCATTCTACTATGTTGATTTACTGCTCAAGAACCATTTGTTATTATTATTCACGCTTAAAACAGTCTTCTGCTGCTTAAACGTTTTGTGGAAACCGTAATACTTTTTAAAAAAATTGTATGTATTCTTTGGTGACCAGAAGGTTCAAAAGAACAGCATTTATTTGAAATGGAAATCTTTTGTAACATTATAAATGTCTTTTCTGTCACCTTTGATCAATTTAATATATATTTTGTATAATTTAAGCTTCAAAAGGGATTTAAAAAGCCCTAAAAAGTAGTCCATTTTAATGCATTCACTATATTTGAGGTCTTCTGAAGTCATACGACAGCTTTATTTGAGCATCAGGCTAAAATGTAAATGTTATTCACTGATTATTTTCCCTCTGCAGTGCTTGAATCTCATTTGTGCATATTTAATCTTTTCAGGTGAAAATGCACTCTATGACCTCAGAAGACCTGAAATATAGTCATCTGGACTGCTTTTATGGGGCTTTAACTGTTTATTTTTGTTCTTGTTCAAGATATGAATATGAACTGTACAGAAAAAGTCTCATATTTGGCACAACATGAGTGTAAGTAATAATGAGTGTTCCATTTGTGCGTGAACTATTTCCTTAAAGAAGTCAAATTTGTGCATGTTAGCTGGAATCAAACAGACAGCTTGTCAGTAAGAAGAAACGGTGTAGCGTGTCACGCAGAGACAGAAGTCATTATTCAGCTGAACTTAATTAACTCATGTCAGACTGACACATGATGACAGGAAATAAGAACCAAGACAAAGATGAGCTTCACTCAACAATGTGCTCATTCAAATGTATGATTTCTCTTTCAAAGACGAGTCGAGGCCTGAACAAGCAGATACAAAGGACTTACGCATTATCTGAATAAAGCAATAAGCCACGAGGGGCCGTGTGTTACTGCAATTTTACCACGGGAAAGGGAGAAGCTTTTATGAAACAGAGAAAGCTGAATACATTTTTTATGCACAGGCCTTTAGAGTAATTCTTGGGCTGTTTTTAAGCACAACGTGAATCAGAGCATCTAAAACCTCCATAACTATGATAAAATTACCGTAATGCATGGCCTTTCATGGTTTATTGCATCTTTATATTTATTTTAGTTATTTCAAAACACCTCAGGCAGCAAAAGAACCAGACGACAAACATCACTGGCCAAGCTAGTAAATATGACAAACAACAGGATAAAATGACAATTTCAAATTCTTTTTGAAATTGCTTTTTATATCTACGGAAAGCAGACTCTCTGTATCTCGCTTCTACAAACACAGAGCCTTGTTGTCAGCGTTGCTTCACTACTTAATCAATAAAATCTTCAAGAATAGCAACGCTACCAGTGTGTGCCACTGAGAAATGCAGTTAAACTAATAATGCTGCTTTTTGTAGAGAAGTTACTGCACAACACTGCTGAGAGCCGCAGTAATCACAAACACACAGACACACACACTCTCTCTCTCTCTCTACTGCATAGAAACAGCTCAAACCTCCATTACTAGTGCTAAATGACACACTGGAGTTAGTAATGGAAGTCTGAGTGACTCTTTCAAAGTAGCAACAATGGCTTCAGCTATTTCAAGAAGTGTTCCTAACACTACAAAGTAGTTTTAGGAACAAAAACTTTAAAAAATGTCTAAATATATGGTAACCTGGTATGAGCAGAATAACTGACAGTGAACCTTCGAACTATTGAAAAGTGAACAACTGCATTGAATAATCCAGAGTCGGGAGTCAATTATTCCTTACATGAAATAGCAGTAAAATGAGCAATGTGCTAAAAACAACAATACTAACTAAACATTAAACACTGCATAATAATAATAATACTAATAATACCAACAGCAACACAAACAAAATAATAATAATCTAAATAATTATATTTATATTTAAATAGTAAATTAAAAATAATAATATATTTATAATAATAATGCAAACTAAATCAAAATAAGTAATAATAACAATAAAAAATACAGATAATCTATTATTATTATTATTACTACTACTACTACTATTATTATATTAACAACAACGCAAACAAAAACAACGACAACAATAATAACAATGAAAACAACAATACAAACAAAAATATTATTAATAATAGTATTAAATAATTATCCTTAAATTAAAAAATTAAATAAAAAAGAATGTATTTAATTTATTAAGATGTACTCTATATTATTATTATTAATAAAAATGTATCCTCATCATCATCATTATTATTATTTCAAACATAATCAACAACAACAGCAATAATAATAACAATTATAATGACAAACAATTATATTTATAATATTTAAATATTAAGTGAATAATAATAATAATATATTGGTAATTTGTTTGTTTATTATGAAAAAAAAACTGACGGACGGACGGACAGACAGACGGATGGTTAAAATAATTCTGCCAATTATTATAGTTAGTTTCACTACACTCACCTGAGCAGTGAGGCTGGGAGCCGCTCCATTGGCCGTTCAGCTGGCAGGTGCGGGTGGATTCACCAATCAAAGCTCGGTCTTCCAAACACCTGTAGTGAACCGTAGAGCCGAAGGTGAATTTATCCCCCATCACCACCGCATGAGGAGGAGATCCAGGGTGACCACAGTCCACCTCTGCAGGAGAACAACAGCAGACAACAGTCAGCAGAGGCTACTTACTTTATCCAGATATTTGCTTTTGCTTTTCTTTAAGCTTTGATATTGAAGACAACATGATAAGAATGCCGAGATTACAGTATATTTACTAATATAACATCATATAACAAACATGATTGAGTGACAATGAAAGCTGACTCATTTTGACTTTGTAAATGATTGGCGTTTGCAAATCTGCTGAAATGTGCATGCACAGATTCTGTGTGGGTCTGGCTCTAACCCTCTCAGAGGATGTCGCGAATAACAAGTGCTGCGTGGGTGAATTTTAGCAAAGTGGAAGAGGACTTTGTACAATGCAACATTTGCAAGATTACAAAGAACGCATCTCTAAACTCAGCCCCTTTAAAACACTGCTTTTGAATAACTTCACCACCTTCAACAATAAACTGTCTGGAACAACAAGACATTTACTACAGGACTCGCCTGCTGTGAGCAACACTCAAATTATCATGCATAATCCTATTTTTTCTTCTTCTTCTGAGGACTGTGATATTTTTGCACAACAAAAACTTATTTAGCCTGTTAATTTTTCTGCCCGTCATACTTCGGACACACTTTTATATATATAAAATGATATATTTCTTAATATAATTGATATATTATGTACATTTCAACAACAAAAAATCTTTATATTTTCCAATATGTAAAAATTATATATATCTTAATATATTTAAGATATACTTAATATATTAATGTAAGTTTTAATATAAATATGAATGCTATTTTGTTAAATGTTATGTTATATATGCATAAATATAAATATTAATGTATAATAAATATTTTAATTAATATCATTTTATACAAAGTATATTTTCTCATATATAAATGTTATATATTTTTATATATCTTTATATTTTTTCCTAATAAGAGGAACCATCTTTTCAAACAAACAGCCATTCTTGCCATGTAGAATCAAAATGTTTAGTGGAAGTCTTGTTTTCTCCACTAAATAAATCTCTTCCAGCAGGGAAATATTTGCAAATAATAACCATTAAAATTTTTGTCTGTTCATCACATGGCTTCAAAAGACTTAAATAAATTCACATTAGTCAAATGGATTGCATTTGTAACTCTTTTGTAACGTTTTTGGTCATTTCTGGAGCTTAAAAGACATGGTCCTTTTATTTAAAAGAGCACAATAATGCCAATTAAAATTTCAGAGTGAAATTTAATTTCATTATTTCATTCCGTCTAGTTGTTGAGAAAAAGCCAGCCGTAGCTGATTTGTGTAGTGTGTAGTCGTTCACATCCCAGCAGCATTAATTCATCTCTCGTGCGCTGCTGAAGAAACACACATAAGCTCTTCAATTCAATTTAGCTAAGCTTCTTTTCAGGGCTGTTTTTGATGTTTGCTTTCTTTTGAATTGGAAATGCACTTGAATAAAACCAAGGAGGTTAAAATTTTCATAATACATTTTCATAATCAGGCTGAAAGGCTGAGGGGGGAAAAGAGGCTGCTTATTAAAATTCCCAGTCTAAGAGCAGCAAGTAGCCTCTGTCGGCTACGTAAAGCGCAGAATTACCTTGTGTACACTTGAGAGAAAAACAAGACTAATAGATAGCTAGCAGGATTGCTGCCTTTCCTTCACGGTGTAAGTGGCTCGGTGGAAACCGACAAGAAACAGTCAAATTCAGGTTTGAAGCAATTACAGGGACAGAGATGGAAAGCGAGAGCAGGAGGCAATTACTATCTCACAGGCAAATGAACACGTCTCTCTAATGAATGTGCATTCCGAGCCTCCGCTCCGCTCGCTCTTGACCTTAATACTCCTCGCTTTAGCAAACCATAGGAAAGGTGCGGTAAATTCACTGCTGTCCGCTGCGGAAACTCAATGTGTCTGTGCTGCTGGAAAACTTTGAAGGCTTTTACACAGACAGCGAAGGCTTCATCATAAGAGCTCTTTGAACCCAACGCTGCACTCCACTGCATGCTGGCTAACCTGTGACATTTTCCCTCGGCCTCTCCGACGGAAAGAGTTCAAAGATTGTCAATGATAAAGAGTCAAAATAATGAGAAATAAAGTGTTGGGAGAGAACCCACACAGACGTACCCAGGCATTCTGGTAATGGCTTGTCCCAGTAACCCACGGGCTGGCAGGTCAGGACCGATGACCCGAAGAGGTAATAGCCGGGATTGCAGTCGTAGGACACCACGGTTCCAAAAGTGAAGTTCCCGTACTCAATTTTGCTCTTCCTGATTGAGTTGGCTGGTATACCGGGATCCGTGCAGTTGACAACTGAAGGACGCAAACAGATGGCCAAAAAAAAAAACTGTGTCATTGTATAATAAGTGTTAAAATTTTCTCAGTAATTCTTTATTTCATAAATCAAATACAAAATAGACTATTATAATCTAAACATTGATGGAGATGCATCTGATAATATTTTGCTTATATAATTATTTATTTAACAATATTATATAAAATTGAATAAAAAACTAATAAAAAATAGTTGTATAAACATCATATAAAAATTATAAAAAATATTTAAATGTTTTTTATGAGCTATACACGCACACTATATATATATATATATATATATATATACACACACACACACACACACACACTCTTTAGGCTACATTGTATGTACTGTATGTATGTATACATATATATATTTTTTTTTTTATGAAATATTCTCACATTGTCTCTGAGGTTGTGGTGTCTCAGAATAGCTCTTTAAAAGTTGAACCTGTAGAACCTTTCGAGCATTTTTCACATTTGAAGAGGTTTTAGCAATTGGCAGAAACCTTGAAAAGCACTTGGCGAGTCTGAAAGCTTTTATCATTTTTTTGAAACCTGTATAAAATTCTGAGAACAAGTGTTTGTGGAGTTACTCATTTCCAATATGAAGTATAAACATTTCACAAAAACACTTTTCTTTGTGCTTCCCCATATTCTCTACCAAGTCTGAAGACATTGAGGTTTTTGTATGCTGATGTCTTTGTTGTCACGATCTGCCACAGAAACGCCACAAAACTGTCTATGCCGTCACAGCACATGAATTATTACACAAATGCAATTTGAGAGAAAGATTTTCAGTCAATAACAACAACTCACATTTCAGTGGTTTCTTCACACAAAGCTACTGTACTGTATAACATCAGGATTCAAAATGTCCAAAATTATTAAATGAACTATTAAACTACTTTTATGATTATTTTACAGAGTTTAAAATGGAGGAAAAAGGTGAAGTCACAACTGTTTAAATCTATTATATCTAGATGTAAAAAATTTAATAAAAAAAATAGGTAATGGTCATTGTTAGTCAACTACAATATCACTGAAGCTGCATAAAAAAACAAAAAAGTAAAAAATACAGAATTACACTAAGTTTGTTCAACCATACGGTGAGATAAAACCACTTATTTGTTCATAATTATTGGACAAAACCAAATTCCAGTCATGTAATCAAGCCAACATCACTGTTGATCACTTCATCCGGTCTGTTGTCAGAATCGAGCACTACAGACGATCCTCTGAGACTCTCATAATCACGCCGCTAACAAAGCAGAGATTAGATTCAAAACATACATCTTATCTTCTGATTTGCAGGGCTAATCTGTTGCTATTCAGACCATGACTGAATGAGTTACTGTTGGCTGAAAAGAGGGCCAGAGGGCTCTCCGAACTGAAATTGGTCATTCCTTTTTTAACTGCGGCAGCCTGAAAGTCATTTCCATCAGCGCCACAGTGCTTAAATTTCCCTATAATGAGAAAAGAAGTAATTTGGTCCAAACCTCGGCATGTGGGCGGCTGCTGGCTCCATTGGCGGTCCGCCTGGCACTGTGCTTGAGACGGGCCTTCCAGAATGTAGCCGTTATTACAGAAGAAGGTCACCACGTCGTTCAGGTTGAAGCCGTCGCCAACAGTGCGGCCGTAGATAGGGCTGCCCGGATGACCGCAGCTAACGGCTGAATCGCAAAGGAGGAAAATTACTGTTACTTACCAGTCAAAAGTTTGAATACACCAGCTCAAGCTTTAATACTATTAAACTGAATTACTACAATTTTCACTCAGAAATTGCTGCTAAGTTTTGAAAGTAGAAAAACTGAACCAGAATTTTCTTGTAAAACACACTGCGACATTTAGCGTAATTTAATGCGTTTACGTAAAAAAAAAAATCTAGAAACAATGCAAATGTTTATCTTTAAATCCAACCGTCATATGAACAATCAGTCATATTGATTTACTTGAGGCTGAAGTGCATACAGTTTTCTTAATTTGAAGATATCACTGAAAGCAGTAAGTCAATAGAAAAATTCAGTGAGTTCATTCAATCAAGGATTTGTCACACTGATGTAAACCAGTCATAAAGTGATTTTGTGTGTCTATTGAATTGATTCATTCAAAAGAGCTGGTTCATAAGAATCATTTGTTTGTGCATTTGGCTGCAATGTTTACGCTGCATGCTTTTGATTCACTAAAAAGAACCACTCGTAAGAGTCGTTTGAATTGGACTAAACTGGAATGCTGTAAGTCTTCGATT
The DNA here is from genome assembly GCF_001515645.1 of Sinocyclocheilus grahami. NCBI lineage: Eukaryota > Metazoa > Chordata > Actinopteri > Cypriniformes > Cyprinidae > Sinocyclocheilus > Sinocyclocheilus grahami. The sequence continues at coordinate 2,702,731 of NW_015505332.1, forward strand.
TACTAAAAAGAACCATTCAAAAGGGTAATTTGTTTGTTAACTGGACTGCACTGCTTGCATTGCATTACTTTTATTTATGTACTAAAAAGAACCGTTCAAAAAGTCAGTTGATTGTGAATTGGACTGTACTTTTCACACTGCATACTTTTGATTCACTAAAAAGAACCACTCAAAAGAGTCGTTGATCGTGAATTGGACCACACTGGACATGCCGTATGTCTTTGATTCACAAAAAAGAATTGACTCATACAATTCATTTGTTTGCAATCAGACTAACCTGGTCACACTGTATGCTTATTTACTATAGAAAATGTTCAAAAGAGTAACCTGTCACGTTTTCTTGTCAGTTCATACGGCAGATTCATATTCGCTATTCGGGTTAATATATTCTTTGGCCATGGCACTGGAAACACTGCTTCAAAATTCACAAATAGAAGTTTGGGAAACATGTAGGAAAAGGGTGAAACAAATAAAAAGTTTATTTTTAAAAAATGTCCTTCGACACTCACTCAAAATAACTAAATAAATGAATACAAAATAAATACAATTAAAATAAATAAACATAAAAAATTAATAAATGAATGAATAAATACATTTTGAAAATGGTATCTTTGTAAGAAATTCCTATAAAATCACTATTTATAATTGTTTCTAGATCAAAATTTTTTTATGATGATGATTCAGTCAGTTGTGTCCTTCCTTTTGCATACTGGCATACTTCCATCAATTTATAGAATATGAATCTCCAATGCTTGACAAGAAAAATTAAAATGCAACTTGTATGTAAGCCTTTATCTAAGCAGCTTTGCGTTCCGGCAATCACAAATAAAACGAGGAAAACATCCAAATCACCCACACAAAATCAGGTGGTGTTGGTGTTTTCCCTCATCAAGTGTTTCATTGGTAACGTCAGGATTTGTGTTTGATGCCTGTCATGGGCTGAATAGGGGGTTTGCCTGCATTACATGTCAAACTAATCCTCTTGGATGCAAACCAAACTTCCCCCGACGCGTATTACTCGTGTGCTGTGGAGAGAACTCACACACGCAGGACGGCAGCAGCCCGGACCAGTTGTGATCCTGCTGGCAGATGCGCACAGAGGAACCGATGAGCCGGAAACCTGGATTGCACTGGTAAACTACTGTATCCCTGTAACCGAAGTTTTCACCGATCACCTGACCGTTCACGATGCTTTCCGGAGCGCCGCAGTGGCCAGCTGGGGGAAAAACATTGAGAATATTTTTTTTAGAATATACTACAACATGGTTCTCAATGCATAACATGAATAACAGAAGACAGACATGTCACGGCATCAACTTTGCATTCAACCATTCAGATTTTAGGGCTATATACACAAAGGTCTGGGCTATTTTTGGAAAGAAATTAATACTTTTATTCAGCAAGGGTGCATTAAAATGATGAAAAGTGGCAGTAAAGTTATTTATAATGTTACATAAGATTTATTTTTTTTAAATAAATGCTTTTGAATATATATATATATAAATCAGCATATTACAATGACTTCTGAAGGATCATGTTTAACAAATACTCAAACAGAGAACAGTTAAATGATAATATATTTCACAATTTTACTGTATTTTTTATCAAATGTATGCAGTCTCCATGAGCATAAGATATTTTATTTTATATTATGTACAGAATCAATCAATCAATTAATGTCTATCCATCCATCCATCCATCCATCTATCTATCATATACAAAACATACAACAATTATAATCATTTTAAATAAGCTTGTCTATTTACAATTTAACACTGCTGTTGATATCTGAAATACCTCAAGCACTTTGTTTACTTAGTTTCTATCTTTGGTCTATTGTTTTCATTTGTTTTATTGCTTGGAAATTGTTTCACAGTTTTCTTTTTTTTTCACTGACTATTTACTTAATTCATTACTTGATTTTATTACTGAGGGTAATAAAAGCAATAAAAACTATCTTCCAAACTATGTTCGTGCTTTGTTTTTCAAAAATGCCCTGAAGAATCTACTTATGGATAATTAGGAATTTGGAGTTAAGTGGAATCCGATTCACAACCATAATCTTTCTATTTGAGAAAATTCCCCACGCCTAGTTCAGCCTGTGATTTGACGGGAATATTACTGCAGGACCATGTCCTACTCGAGTAAATCACATTGTGTGGTGTGGTGAATAGCGATATTCACAATCCACCCACAGACAATGAGCGTTCAATCCCACAACAGATACTGCCATATCGATGCATCCGAGGATCAACACAGCGGATTTAAAGACTCTTTCGGTGGACACAGTAATGCACAACATTGTTTTACTCAGAGATGATGTAATGAGAGACAAAGAACGACAGCAAATGGAAAGCTGTCGGGGGGGTTTTCTCTCAGAAGTGATTGATGACAGAACTCAGCAGAGGCCGGCACACTTCACAGAGCACCGAGTCCGCTGAACTACTGCAGAAATAATTTCTTCACCTCTGTCCCTCCATAGTGTTCTCTCACTTCATTTTCCCTTGCATGGTTCAGACCAGAAATTATTCTCTTACACATCTGTGCAAACACAACGTAAAATCTTCCACAAAAGATTTTGGCTTGTCCCAAAACCTGGTATACTGTCTACATAGACAAGCTTCCTTTTAAGGTTGCATCTTAACTGAAATAGAACCTGATTGAACATTCTACATAGGCAGCTTCTTCACATTTCGGAGGAGCGTGCAAATCATAGGGTGCCCCACATCCGCATTCAGCTCTGGTGCGTGGATTATGGTCAAAACAAATGTCTTGCAGGTAGGGCTGGACGATTAATCGAATGTGATTGTCATGCGCATATTGTCAGTAAAGGCGGTTCTGTGATTAGTAGTAAATCTCCATTACATGCTTTCAGATGGAGCAGCGTTTGCTACACAGAGCCATAGTTCACTGACAAGCCACGCAAAATCGCATTCATAATCGCAGACGATTTAATCGCGCAAATATGAAATCGAAGAAATCGTTCTACGATTATGAAAGCTGTTTGCGTAGCTTGTCAGTGAACCACGGCTCTGTGGAGTAAATGCTGTTCCATCTGAAAGCACGTGAATATACCACATTTAATAACATGTTTTTACTCCAAACTCACTTCATAATATCAGTCGAGTGTTTAAAAAATCCTTCAGTGAGATGATGTGGCTTCTTACACAGAATAAGGCACGCAACATATTTCATAGTATTCTAAGCAGTGATAAAGGCTATGTCGATTAGCATTGAATTATTATATACTTTATTATAATAAAAATTATAATAAGACGAACTCGGATAAACCATATATTGTCGTAGTCATGTGTTTATTAGTCACGTTGAATTAATGAAAGCAGTTAATCTTGTTTATTTAGCAACCGCTATAGGGATTTCCTGGGTTTCTTCTGTGAGGCGTATTTGGAGTTTCAGCGCGAGAGCGCCCTCTGGCCTTCGGATGGAGATTTACTGCTGATCACAGAACCGTGCTTCACTGAAAGATGTGCATGACAATTGCAGCTTCTGCCTAATAGCGATTTATCGCCTTTGCAATTTAATTTAGATTAATTGTGCAGCTCTACTTGCAGGTATTTTTTATGCTTGAACCAGCTATTATGACACCCCCTAACTGCGCAAAGTACGCCAGTCTTTCTGTAGCCCATATTAAAAGTTAACAGTCGATGCAAAACTACAGAATCACAATACAACTACTATTAGCGGAAGTGCTTTACCGGAAATATGACAAATTATAGTTCGAAAATGGCGGCGCCCGCGCTTACGTGAAAAATAAGGTGGATATAATTTGTTGAACAGCTGCAACAATAGCATGTTGCTAAGGTAGCCCAGAGAAACTCTAATAAGTACAAAAGCACACACACACACACACACACACACACGCGCAGAGTAAAACAGTACATATTTCATTAGATGTAATTAGATGCAACTATTTCCTGTAGCAACAGCACAGCACTGCATTAGCAACGTCAAGATTACAGATTCGATTCTCAGGGAATGCATGAACTGAAAACACGTATAGTCTTATTACAAGTTGCTTTGGATAAAATCATAATTGCATACAGTAAAATGATTAAAGATACTTTACATTTTAATGTTTTTAGTTCTCTGACAATATCCACTACTTTAGATGGACTTTTTTTCCACTGAGAAACACCACAATGCATTATGGGATTGATTTCATCCAGGATGCTGTCTTAGAATTGTCAAAAAAAAATGCTCTGTAAAAAATGTTTAAAGAAAAAGACCTGTAAATATGCTACAGTACAAACTTGTTAATTAAACAGTAAGTTACCTTACCATACAGCATTAAGAGAAGAAAAATGAAATTTCTATGCACACATTTTATGTAACTTAAAATAAAATGCTTTTTTAATTAAGTAAAATGCTGTCAAATTTATGGTGAAATACTGACTTACTGTATAATTTACATTGAAAAATTCCATGTGTAACCACATATTCATATTTTTTTATTTAAATAGTCTTGCTCCTTTTTATGTTTATTATCAGCATTGTATTTTAAGGTGTTTTTGCATTAAATTGTATTTAATGATTATTGTTTTGTGTGTATGACCTTGTGCACCATCTATACCATCTATAATAGTGGCTGTGTGGCTATTTTAAGGCAAAAAGCTGATTTTGGTAGTTAAAGTAGATTGGTGTATTAACATTATACCATTTAATAAGTGAACGCAGGAACTCAAAAGACATATAGCTTGAATTTAATGTAGGTCTCTTTGGATACAAGCATGCGCCGAAAGCATAAAATGCATGTAAATTTAATGACGCTTTTTGAATAAAAGATACTTGTAAATATTAAATGACATTTGTTTAATTCTCTCATCTTTTTCATCATCTTAGATGGATATTTTTCCACTGAGAAAGACCGTAGTGTATTATGGGACTGCGTTCTCCATCAAGGTCAAAAGACTGTATCTAAGAAGGAATAATAATGACGCTTCTGTACCTACATAGGCAGTTCACTAGGCTTTATACCAGAGCTTTTATCTGCATGCGACGATGCAGGTGCTGCATACAGTATAAGCAAAAAAATGAAAAACACTGCTGCTATGGAAATCCAGACTAAATGTCACAGAGCTCCTCATATGGCCTTTCAGGACCCGGTCTCCATTAAAAGGTTATAAGGATGGTAATGTGTGGTGATGTTTTGAAAGAGAGAAGGTTTCTGGTGTTACCGAGACAGCGTGTCTCCATCCCGCTCCAGAGACCTGATGCCAGACATTCCCGTACAGTTGAGCCCACCAGAATGTAGCCCGAGTTGCAGGTAAAAATAGCGGATGCTCCAAAGGTTGTTTGCGTTCCAATTTTCTTTCCATTAGGAGGAGTGGGCAGCTCTCCACACGAAATGACTGCAGGGAAAGGCAATAGAGAACAAAATGAATCGACACACACCTTAAAGACAACTCGTAGGACTGTGATTTACACCCCTGATAAACAAAAACCAGAAGAAATGCAGACCAAAATTAGGAAAATGTCTAGAATATATATTAGAAGAACTGATTTCTGAATGGATAAATTGCAGTTTTAAAATGTTTACTTGGTTCACTTCAATACTTAAAGTTGCAAGTTGAGGTATTGGGTAGGATTAGGGATGTAGAATATGGTCATGCAGAATGTGTGCCTTATAAGCACTAATAAACATCCAGTATGTTAATAATAGGCTTGCAAATAAGCAACTAGTTAATAGTGAGAATTGGTCCCTATACTAAAGTGTTAACAATTTAAAAATATACTTTCCCTTAAACTTCTTCAACTAACTAGTAAAAGCTAACTATTCCTTCCTCAATGGTGTAGCTTGACTGCGTTTACCAGGTTTACAGCTTCAAAAGTCAGTTACATTTGAGGAATTTAGTAGCAAATAGCGATCTAACTAAAAGTAGAAGCAAGCATCTATATTTGATCACATTTTACAATTAAGTTATAGAAACATAAATCTGATTGTTGAATTTAAAAAGATACTTTCCCTTTAACTGCTTCAACTTAACTAGCTAGTAAAAACTAACTATTACTTCAAAAGAATAGCTTAACTGTTCATGGATTCACATTTTCACTGTGGATTTATACCTCTGGGGGAGAAAAACCACTACAGATAAAATGCACAAAAATGAGGAACATATCTCAGGAAGAATTGACTTCTGAATGGAGTTTTAAAAACATTTAGCAGGTTTAAAGCTTCAATACGCAAGAGTTGCATTTGAGGAATTTAGTAGCAAGTTTAGTAGCAAGCTAATTAAAGGATTCATTCAGAATAAACATTTCTGGGTAATTTACTCACCCCCATGTCATCCAAGATATTCATGTCTTTCTTTCTTCAGTCGAAAAGAAATTAAGGTTTTTGAGGAAAACATTCCAGGATTTTTCTCCATATAGTGGACTTCAATGGGAGCCAAAGGGTTGAAGGTCCATATTGAAGTTTCAATGCAGCTTCAAAGGACTCTACACGATCCCATCTAACGAAACGATCAATCATTTTCTAAAAAAATACAAAAATTATATACTTTTTAACCACAAATGCTCATCTTGCACTAGCTCGACTTCACGCCCTTACAAAAAAAGATAAATAACCAATGTTGGAAAACGAGATGGAGTTTTTCACCCTACCCTGCCTTTCTGAACCGAAGCACACAGACAGAAAAACTAACTACACGTGACGTGTGACTTTTTGAAAGGGATTATGCAACGTGTGAAGTCGCACGTGAGCATTGCAGAGCTAGTGCAAGATGAGCATTTGTGGTTAAAGTTTATAATTTTTTTTTTTTTTTTTGGGAGGGGGGGGGGGAAACTACCAATTGTTTTTCTAGATAAGGCCCTTATTCCTTAGCTGGGATCATGTAGAGCCATTTTAAGCTGCATTGAAACTTGGACCTTTGGACTGTTGGCTCCCATTGAAGTCCCCTCTATGGAGAAAAATCCTGGAAAGTTTTCATCAAAAACCTTAATTTCTTTTCGACTGAAGAAAGAAAGAAAGAAAGACATGAACATCTTGGATCGCATGGAGGTGAGTAAATTATCAGGAGTTTTTATATTCTGGAAGTGAACTAATCCTTTAACTAAATTGGACTATTTTTAAGATGAAAACATTACAGAAACATAGAATATCTGATTGTTAAACTGAAAAAAGATGCAGCTCTTAAACTGCTTTAGTAAAAGCTAACTTTTCCTTTGAAAGTGTAGCTTGACTGTTTAGACATTTGAACACTAGAGGAGAAATGCAGACCAAAATTAGAAAACTATCTCAACAAGTAGTTAACTAAAAGTAGAAGTAATCTATGATCACTTTTTATGATAAAAATGTTACAGAAACGTACAGAAATTTAAAAAAAGATGCTTCCACTTAAACTGCTTCAATGTAACTAGCCAGTAATAGCTAACTACTACTTTAAAAGTGGTTGTAAGAGTAGTTTGTGTCTTGGGAAGGAACAATTTCAAAGTAGTTTGAGCTGAGAGGATATCAGGGATGTATTATATATATGTGTTATACTGTTCAGGAGTGTTTACTGGTGCAGGAAAACCACAGCAGCATCATCATTTCATCTGCTATCAACTTATCATCTTCACTCTGATTGTTGTTGTTTTTGAAAATTGACGCCGTAGTCTTCTCGCCAGGGTGCAGGATCCTGTCAGAAGCCATCAGTCATAAAGCGCCTCTAATGTTTAGATTGTGCCTCTCATATGGGAGCCATAAACACATTCATCACGTCTGTAGTTCCAGCAGATGCACAACACTGATAACTCAACCATCTGAGGACGGCACCTGCCGATGAAGGACTGCGATAGTAACAAAATAACTGGATTTACTCGGGATTCCTACTGTAGCTCATTCAGCTGTTTTTTTAATTGCATGTTAAAGGAATAGTTCATCCAAAAATTTAAATATGCTGGAAATTGACTCGCACTCAGGCCATCCAAAATGTAGATGCGTTTGTTTCTTCATCAGAATATATTTGGAGAAATTACATCACAGTACATCACTTGCTCACTAATAGAACCTCTGCAGTGAATGGGTGCCGTCAGAATGAGAGTCCAAATAGCTGATAAAAACATCACAATAATCCTGTGGTGTGGTGGGGATTATTGTGATGTTTTTATCAGCTGTTTGGACTCTCATTCTGATGGCACCCATTCACTGCAGAGGATCCATTGGTGAGCATGTGATGTAATGCTAAATTTCTCCAAATCTGCTCAAATGAAGAAACAAATTCATGGATGGCGTGAAGATGAGTACATTTTCAGCAAATTTTCATTTTTGGGTGAACTATTCCTTTAAACATGAAAATATACAGTGCCAAATGTGTTTCATTATTGTGATGTCGCCACAAAGTCTACTGGGAAATGACTACTTATGATTTCATAAGACATAACTGCAAAATACAAAGGAGGTTTAGGACAATTTCATATTTCCTTATTTTTTTGTCATGTCCTGACAAATCCATAACAATTCCATGACAAAAGTGCAAAAAAAGTAAGTTATTTGTGTAATTGTTTCTATTTAAGTGCTTTGAATTTACTTAATATAAAAATAGAATATTATAAAAACAATTAAAGAAACATTTCCAACAAAAACATCACATTCTGAAAAATTGCTGAAAAATAATAAACTAAATGGAATCAGAAGCCATTGAAGAAGCCACTAGATGTAATAAATTACTTGCAACTTAACGGTGCATGCAAAATTTATACACAAGTCTATGTGCACTTTGCAAATAAAAAAGAAAAAAAAAGCGCATATTATTTACATTTGCATCCGGCATATTTGATTTTATTCCAAAATAAAAATCTGTGGATGGAAACCTGATGCTATATGCATTTTCTCATGTTTGTGCAGCCACTGAGAATTATGGGAAATGTTTTATTTTAAAATATTAAATGTTTTATGTTAATTATGGGAAAAGTCTCTCAGCCTCATGAACCCACTAAATGAGTAGTATTTTCTGGCAAGCTGTTACAGCCAACAGTAAACAAAATGCATGTAACTAACTGAACAGTCAATATTCTCAATTAAAACTTAAAAAAAAAAGACTAATATAAATTTGCTTATGCCATGTTTTAATATTAAAAAACCTTTCTGCACAATTCTGCACAGAAATCTGCAAGGAAAATTGCGGGGGAAAAAATGCCCCCGGATTCTGTGTATCCAGTAAAGCACCGCACAAGCTGCTAATCTTTCACACTTCAGGACACAATTGACAAAATCATTAGTCTTGCTGTCTGCTCAGTTCTGACCTTAAAAAACGGCCAGACTAACAAGGCCTGGGAATTGTGCGTGTCATGATATGTATAGCATTAATGTTTGAGTAACAAATGGAGCGCATAACTCACTCTTGCAGCGAGGTCGCTCGTTCCTCCAACTCCACGTCCCATTGGACGTACAGTGAATGTGGGCGGGGCCGAGCCGGTAATAGCCAGTGTTGCAAGTAAAGGCCACTTTAGTGCCGTATTCGTAACGAGAGCCATTGACGATCCTCCATTTGCCGTGATCCAGGGTGAAGGAGCCGATGCTGGGACACACCACAACTGAGAGGAAATCAGCAGCATGGTTAAAATGTTTGTATGACACTTACAAATGCAATTTACATTTACACAACAATTTTCCCCCCTCTATCTGAGCCTTTTTTTGGCACTGTTCCCGTTAAGGGGAAAACAAAAAATCTGACAATTTACTTACCCTCCATTTGTTCCAAACCTGTATGAGTTTCTTTCCTTTGCTGAACACAAATGAAGATAGTTTGAAGAATGTTGGTAACCAAACAGTTGACGGTAGCCATTGACTTCTACAGTAATGTTTTCCATACAATGGAAGTCAATGGCTACCGTCAAACGTTTTTTTTACCAACATTCTTCAAACTATCTTCATTTGTGCTCACCCTAGGTCACGTCCAATATATTTTTTGTGCTTAACAACTGAAGGAAATTCATACAGGTTGAGGGAGAACAAATTATTATAAATTTTCATTTTTGGGTGAACCATCCCCCTTAAGTTCGGGGTCAGCAAGATTTTTAAAATAAAGTCTCTTAAGCTCACCAAGGCTGCATTTATGTGATTAAAAATACAGTAAAGACAGTAAAATTCCAAAATATTATTGCAATTTAAAATAACTGATTTCTACTGATGTAATTTATTCCTATGATGCAAATCTGAATTTTCAGCATCATTACTCCAGTGTTCAGTGTCACATGATCCTTCAGAAATCATTCTAATATGCTGATTTGCTGCTCAAGAAACATTTCGGATTTGTATTATTGTTGAAAACATAATAAATACATAATAAATGCAAACATTTAAACCCTTAAATGTTTTGATGATTGGAAACCAGGACGTCTGTCTCACCTGTGCAGCGAGGGATTTTATTGTGGTTGCTCCACGTGCCGTCAGCCTGACACACGGTGCTGGTCACCTCTTTAGAGGACAGACGGAAGCCATCGTTGCAGAAGTAGGTGGCTCGTGTTCCTGCTGAATAATCAGCGGCCAGCATGCCTCCGTTCACAGGGGCCACGGGTGGCCCACAGGACACAGCTAGAAAAGACAATGAGATGAGACTCACTATGCATCAAAACCTCAACAAAGAACATGAAATTAGTTCACCTTCCTTTTGTTTTGCATGAAAAACAGCATACAGAGGAGTTGGGAATTAACAATCAATTCCTATTTAGAACTGATCCCACCAAAAAACAAACTGGATTCTCTTTATGTTAGCAGTTCTGGAACTTCTGCAAAACACTGCATCACATTTCTTTAAACGTGCTTGAAAATCAAGTTCCAGCACTAAGAACGTTTTGTAAATGCACTTGTCATGTTTTATATGCTGTGCTCCCTTCAGAGTGGAAATACGTGGCTTGCATTACACGCCTCGCGGATAAACAAAAATCCAAACAAAGTATGGATTTAAAGAGAAAACAAAGATGGTGAAGCTGCAAATGTAACTAATATGAATGTATAATAACCTGTTATTTCCCCCAAGACTTATATAATACAGTTTACTTGAAATCTGAAGAACAGATCTCTCAAGGGCAGTGAATACATTAAGAATTATTTCCCAATTTTTGTCCAATCCTTCTTAAGTTCTGTCCACCCCAAATGATTCATACTGTATATACACATATTAGAATCAGAAAGAGCTTGATTGCCGAATGTGTGCTTGCAAGACAAATAATAATACAATTAGAGAGTAAGTACAAGATAGTTAGTTTAAGCAAGTTTAGAAATAGAAATATCTAATATGTAGAATTTTATAATGTATGTAGAATGTGGAATATATGTAGAATTAACCCTCATGTTGTGATTTTTCGTCCTGCTGAAAATGCTTGCTAATGTTACTGCATTGGATTAAAACTTAGTGTCTTTGTTTACACAGGGTATAACTAGAATCGGTAGAAGACAGAATCGCGATTCATATATGAATAGATTTTTACATGCACCCCTAGTTTTCTCTTCCTCTTCTCTAAAGCAGCGCAGCATGGCCCCGCCCCCTTTGCTGCCTTTTCCCGAGGGCCGGGTTTATCTGGGTTTGTGATGTCACGAACCCGGGAAGTAACTTGTTGTAGTCCCTACCAGCCGTTTCTGTAGGCATTAAACTGCCAAAATTTTAAAATTTTGACGATATCTCCGATTGCATTGAACTTTCAGCTTCGTAACTTTGCAGATATTGTTTATGCTCAAACAGCAACATTACACACTAACTAACGTTAAAAAAAGTGAAATCGCAATGAACCACCCCTTTAATGACAGGAAGCAGCGTCATTTTGGAGGGAAAAGAAACATTAGTAAATATTAGCAGAGGATGTGTTGAATGTTGTGATGTTAGTAGGTTTATGTCACTCTAAATCATCCAATGTTTGATAAAATCACAGAAAACGAACATTTCAAAAGGTAAATATCACAATTGACTTCAAAACGTCTGCATGTAAACTAACTGACAGTCCCTCACTTTAGCTCTTCTTTTGCATTCATCTTGAAATTGTTTAAATAACCAAGTTATTATTAATAAAGCTAACTAATAAAATTCATGCTTTTACAAAAACGCTTCCTTAAATTACAACAACAACACAATAATTTTCAAAGTTAGCATTGCAGGAATGACTCATCACCGTATTTGACCTCATCAAGTCCACATGTGGAATAGAAGGTCTAAACATGATCATGTGCAAGCAAACAAGGCTGTAATTAACCAGCATGACCAAAATGTGTATTTAAACACTGGAGTTTGCTCAAAGCGGAATCAATACAGCGATGAAACATAATAGGTTGTCCAATTACTGAGGGCTAAAATTCTAATCAAATAAATCCAACCAAACAACAGCGCTCGTATTAATGCTAATACAACCTAAGCAGAAAGCAAACCTCATTCAGCCGTATTAATTAGCAGAAAACAAAGAGACGATTGATCAGTGATGCCGGCATCTGACACGGCCTGCCTTTGCACAAAAATTCATTCTCATTCAATCTCACTCAACATTCATAATGAACACAAAATGCCACATCTGGAAAGAAGCTTATCAAATATTCTAGTAATGCAGTTGTTTCCTTGATACTCGCTAATGAATGTCTTGGGGTCAACCAAAAACCAAAAACCAAAAACAGCTGAGAATATTAGTGTCTTCAAACGAATGAATTACCTAAATATACAAAACTTAGAAAAACAGTTCACCCAGAATAGAAATTTCTGTTATCATACTCATTTAATTTTTTTTAAATTTATACTTCTTATATTGATATTGACTTGGCAATCTCTTATCTAGCAAGCACCAGCCCACCACTTCAAAAACTACAAATTCAAAACACAAAAAAAAAATATGTCAATTTATCTGTTTAAATGGTTTAAACTGTTTCCAGAATTATAACACAATGAGGTCCTGCTATCTTGAACCGTCTGTTCCTTCATTTTTTTCATAGTGATAAAATCTGCTCAAAATTCATATCCTTTCTCAGTAACCCATTTACCCTTTATTATTTTGTTTTGCTCTAAAAAAATAATAAAAGTTCACCGCCAAATAAAAACTAAGCTCACTAGGTAATTGAACATGCCCCTTTGGGCTTTTTTCCCCTGACAGCACTTCTGCTGTTCTAATATTTGTTATAGGAAAACAAAACAACAATTATATATAGGCCTATATTATATATGCATAAAATATAATGTCCTCGATGAAGCACAAAAATGTTAAAAAGTACAATACGGAGCTGTGAGTTTTGCCAGTGAAGGTTAAATCAAATAATACCCGAGCACAAGTGATTGTCAGTTAAATTAGCCTTGGCAGTCAACTCAAGGAAATGCAATTTTTGTAGACTCAAGAAAAATATAATAAAGACAACACACCTTGACATGCGGGCACAGATGAGTCCCAGGCCAGATAACCGAACTCAGTTCTCCTGCAGACGGCCATATTTTTCCCGATGAGCCTATAGCCGCGGTCACAGGCCCAGCGGACGACGCTGTTGACGTGGCCGCCCGTCTGGCTGACCACAAAACCATGCTGTGGAGAGTCTGGGGTGCTGCAGTACATCGCTGCAGATGATAGCACAGATCATTAAACTCTCACACAATATTTACTCACATTTAACACATCAGCATCATCATTATCACAGATGAATAATTGGCAACACTTTACACTAATCATTAAAATCATTATTGTATAATCATGACATTTTAAACAACTTCAATGTACACTAATTGTCCATAAGCAGTACATAATCTAATGCGTTAACGCTACAAATGAATATATATATATATATTACATTACATAATAAATAAAATAACAATAAATTGCTACTAAATGATTTTAATCTAATTGTGCCTTCAAGTGTTGTTGCAATTATCATATTTACAAGTTAAGAATCTATCTATATATATATATATATATATATATATATAATAATTACATATTAACAATAAAGTCTTACTAAATATTTCTACTCTAATTGTGCCTTCAAGTCTT
>NW_015505332.1:2717260-2738262 GCF_001515645.1 Sinocyclocheilus grahami
TTTTTTTTTTTAAGGAAATACTGATATGTAATGCATTGTGGTTATTTTCTGTTTATGTTTTCTGTATGCATTTCTAAATTTCTGTATACATGTTTAAATTCACGTCTGACTGAAACCAGGTGACGTAAGCAGTTCTCCTCATGTATACTGAATTTAACCTGGATCTGGAGTTTTGAATTGCAATTTATATATTTATAAGAGAATACTGATATGTGGTAATGCAATGTGCTTATTTTCTATATATGTTACGCCACACAAACGTGAACTGATGTGACAGTGTATGCACATTTATCTACCTCAAGTGTGCATTTTTATGCACATTTTGGAAATTTTATTTGTATCTTGGTGTTTGCATCGAGCATGTTATTTATGCACTGCCCCAGAATTTACATAAAATATGTGGCTGGAATCCAGCTAGTGTGGGAGTTCAACACACACCGGTGTTTGCAGTTTTCCTTATATTTCCTTTCACCTTATAGGATGTGTGAAACAGGCCTAACGTGTGACATCTTACATAAAATGTACTGTGAAATTTAATGATTTGATTACATTCTTCAGAATTTTAGGCCTATATCGTTTTAGGCAACTTCTATTACATTTCCTGACTCCAAAGTTACAAATACACAAACATTTGGACACAAACACATGGACAGATGGGACACAGACTTGGACGAACGTGCCATGGGCAGGACAGACAAAAGGTCACGGGAGACACACACAGAACTGAAAGGAATTACCAATCGGGGATACATACTTTGATACTCACCCACGTAAGTGATACGAAAGCCCTTTTTGTTGGTGCCGTGATCAGACGACCAGCGGAGAAACAGTTGGTGACCCGTGGTGGTCATGTTGAAGGGCACACTTAGATCTCCGCTCAACACAGCCAGGCTCTGACTGTAAATATTTGGTCCTGCAAAAAAATAAAACAAAATAAAACACATTTGCATTTCCAATGTAAATAAATCAGCAAAGAAATGTTCTTAAAGTTATGTACAAGGATAGTTTGAAGAAGTTTGCAAACCGCAAATTTAGGAGACTGAATGCAATTCAGAATTCAATTATGTCATCGCTGATGGTTCAAGTTTGACATTCTAACAGAACAAATGCAGCATTTTGGAAATTTAAAGGAACGGTTTACTAAAGAATGAAAATTTGCTGAAAATTTACTCACCCCTCAGGCCACCCAAAATGTAGACGAGTCTGTTTCTTCATTGGAACAGATTTAGAGAAATATAGCATTTCTACATCACTTGCTCACCAATGGATCCTCTGTAGTGAATGGGTGCCGTCAGAATGAGAGTCCAAACAGCTGATAAAAACATCACAATAATCCACAAGTAATCCACATGACTCCAGTCCATCAATTAGCATTATGTGAAGTGAAAAGCTGTGCGTCATTAGGCCATTTTAACTTTAAACTTTTGCTTGATGGACTGGAGTGGTGTGGATTATTGTGATGTTTTTATCAGTTGTTTGGATTCTCATTCTGAAGGCACCCATGCACTGCAGAGCAAGTGATGAAATGCTGAATTTCTCCAAATCTGTTCCAATGAAGAAACAAACTAATCAACACCTTGGATGGCCTGAGGGAGTACATTTTCAGCAAATTTTCATTTTTGGGAGAACTATTCCTTTAACAAGTAGTTTCCATATGTGGCAATGAGCAAAGAAGATTTCTTAGAATAAATCCATCATGTGGAAATGTCCATCTGATGGGATTCAGACGATTTAGTTTTAGACACTAGGGAAAGAGCTCCAAAAATTGCTTTGCTGCAAAACATGAACACAAAATCTGGCCTGAGAGAAGGAAATTGGTATTGCTTCTCACTTCCTATTCCACTGGGACTCTGCAAATGCCATGGGCATTAATGAGCATCCAATCAATGATGAGTAATAGGGTAATTTGCTGATTGCAAGCACTTAAGTAATTAGCGCTCTGAATGTATTTCGAATTGTCTTTGCCATTGCCTCGGTATCAAGAAATACTTGAATCTTTCTAGCATTTTGCATGTCTGCTGGTTCTAAATGAGGTTTTTTTTAGGGGGATAGGAAATATTTCTCTCATAATGGTCATGGGTCTAAAAAAGCAACTCCGTTATTTCTCCGTTATTTCTCATTCCCAAGGCTCCAAATTACATTTCAAAATTTCAAGAAAAGCGTCAGTTACGACAGGCCAGAGAATAATGACTGCAATATTCAGGGACACAGTTGCACGGGCTGTCAGATGATGTCTGAATATGAGGAATAATTCAAACCCACCATCAAAGATCTCCAGAATATCAAACTCTTTCTCCGTCTGGAAGAGTTCAAAGTGCAGTGTGATGTTGTAGCCCTTCTCCACGTTGATCATCCAGGAGCACATCTGAAGGTTGGGGTAGCTGTCAGGATAACCTGGACTCAGGATTACACCCGTCGAGTCGAACAGAACTTCATTGTCAGGACATTGCACTAAGAAGTAACCAAATGACCACGTGTTAAATAGTGCAAAAACCAACCCAGGCTCAATGGAAAAACGTGTCTCTGGTGACATTTCTGCAAAATTATATTACAGTATGTTGCTTCCCGAAGGTTTTGTGACACTTTCAAAGTGAAATGTCCATTGAGTGGCACTAAAACAGTGTTTCGTTTTATCAGGAACAGATGGATGTTTAACTGGCAACTTTTAATTAAACTGTTTGTTGCATGTATCGCGGCAGAAACGTGATGTGAGTGTGATGCTAAAAGATGAATGCATTTGAAAATAACACACTACCTAAACTATACCTGACCCCAAGCTTTGGGTGCAGCAAGCGCAATGATACTACGCAGCGCCTGAAAATATTCCTCAGTATGCTCCCTGTGCAAGCAGGTGGTCACGTTGGTTATGTTGACGGAAGTTAGCCTGCGTAATATCATTGCGCCTGCTGCACCCATGGTACGGCAACAAAGTGTCTTGATTAATACGCAGGAATGAGAGTATAGTTCCCAGCCATATCGGCCTAGACAATTGCAACTTTTCATTTTCCGTCGGTCTTAGTACACGATGTAACTACAGAAGAGTCAAGTTTTAAATAGGAAAAATAGAGAAACTCTTTGGTCATTTTTGAGCAAGATGCTAACGGTCTAAGCTACAGCTAAAAGTGCTACCACCAGACCCGGAGATCGGCTGAATAGATTCGAAAAAAAACAGTAAAACTCAACCGTTTAACTGGAAAATGAGCCTATTTTCAAAAATAGTGGAGTGTTCCTTTAAACCCCTTCTGAAAAAGAGCAATCTTGATAACACCATATTGAGCAACTATACACCTTCCTTTTATATGCAAGCTTATTGAAAAGGTAGTCTTTAATCAGCTGAACAAATACTTAAACTCACACCAGTCCTTAGGTCCTTACACTGGCTTCCAGTTATATTTAGGATTGATTTGAAAGTACTTTTACTCGTTTATAAATCACTCAATGGCCTAGGACTTAAATACATAGCAGATATGTTCATTGAATATAAACCTAACGGACCACTCAGATTATTAGGATCGAGTCAGTTAGAAATACCAAGGGTTCACACAAAATAACGGGAGTCCGCTTTTAGTTATTATGCCGCCCGCAGTTGGAATCAGCTTCCAGAAGAGATCAGATGTGCTAAAACATTAGTCACATTTAAATGCAGACTCAAAACTCATCTGTTTAGCTGTGCATTTATTGAATGAGCACTGTGCGATGTCCCAACTGATTGCACTATATTTTATTTATAATCATTTTCTATTCTTAACTGTTTTAAATTCATTTTAAACCTCTTAAATACATTTTTTTTAATCATTTTCATAGTTTTTAAATTCCTTGTTTTATTGTTGTGATTATTTATTTATTTATTTTCTTATGTAAAGCACTTTGAGTTACCATTGTGTATGAAATGTGCTGTATAAATAAACTTGCCTTGCCTTATGCTAGGTGCGCTTCCGAGCAAGTTTACTACATTAGAAAAGCCACATATGGAGCTAGCTATGTGATGCAAACATCAAAATGTATTCGTTTACATATTAGTCATTATTTCAAACGTGTTTTGTGGTCATAACATAGTATTGGGCAAGGAATTGTGGGAAAAAAAATCTTTATTAACTGATAATCTGGCCCCGTAATCATAATTTGTGTGAATAAGGAATAAAAATAGTTGTTTTATTACTACAAATGTTAATTTTAGCTGTAAATCACTAATTGTATAGGAATGTTTTTGAGTTTTGCAAAAAATGCAGGTAGGCATGTTTTTCAAATGAGCCATGTTGGCAAAAACACCATCTGACAAATCAACTGCAAATATAGAAAAAACTGATTGCATGACATTGTCACCATGTTCTATGCTTGTGCAACTCCCTAAAGAGACCATTTTGTCTTTTTTTCCCCCTGAAGAGCACTTATCATGTCAACCTTATAATCACGGTTTCTTGCCTCATAATTTACTTTTACCCAACATGACGAGGAGTGACAAGTTTCCTGTGATTTGCAGTAATTTGCCTTTTCTCACTAAAAGTAAAATGTGGCATGACTCAATCATAGTCAATCAGAACATTTTGAGATTAATAAACTGTTATGTAGAGTATAATTTTAAAGCAATGTGCAGAGCTACTTAACACAATGGCACTGACATACAAAGCTGGTTAAGAATATAAAATAAAAACATGTTGCTTCTCTTTAGAGTACCAAGATGATTTGAATTGGCCACTGAATTTCAATTCATAGTAAGTCAACACATAGGCGATGCATTCTGAAAAACTGGAGGTCCTTTCACTCCCATCATTTTTTGAAAATATGAATAAATATATAAAAACATGTACATATTTATTTTTAAAAATAGACTTTAAATTTACAGTATTTTTAACCTTTCTAAAAATGACCACAATGCATATTAATTTCAATGTATATTAACATTCAATTGCAAGTCAGCACAGTGTTTGCTACCTCAATTGATGTTCTGCTGTAATATTAAAATCATTAATTTTAATATGCTAAAACTGTAATAATTTACTCTAATTATTAATGGTAAATACTAATATGAAATATTAGGAAAATGGCAGAATGGAAAGTATATTTTTATACTCTCTCTTTCTAATTGAAGTGTACGATGCTTTTGAATTTCAATGTATTTCAATTAATTTCAGCTGTAATATTAAAATGACTCATACGTCAAATGCAAAATGTCGTTAATTTGCTTAAAACGGTAATAATCTGTGGTAAAATTATGGTAAATACTTATATAAAATGTTAGAAACAGGGCAGAATGGATTTTTAAAAATACTTTAAATACTCTTTCTAGTTAAAAATGACATCAATACATTTGGATTTCAATTATTTCAATGTATTTTACCATTCAAATTTGTACTGCAAATCTGCACCATGTTCGCTACTCCAATTCAATTTTCCCTATAAAATTAAAACGATTCATTTTAAATATAATGATTACATTAATTTGCAAATAACTGTAATAATTTGCTGCAATTATTGATGGCGAATACTAATTAAAATGATGGAGAAAATGGCAGAATGGAAAGCATTCAAATTTTTTCTTTCTAGTTAATAACATCAATGCATTTGAATTTCAGTTGCATTTAGTTGAATTGCAAACCGCAAATTCAAATGTTGCCGTATAATCTAAATGACTAATTTAAAAAAAAAAAAATTTTCTTTCATTATTAAAGACGGGAAATATAAAATACGGGAAAAATATCAGAATGTCAGGTTTATTTTATACTTGTCTTCAACTTAACAATAGCATCAATGTATTGAATTTCAGTGTATTTCAATATATTTTTACATTCAAATTTCAAGTCTGCACCTTGTTAGTTACCTCAATTCATATTGAACTTGACTGAACCTGAAAAACATTAGGAATGGCACATAATCATTATGTTTACATGTAAATGTGGGCGGTCATAAATTACTTCAAGACATCAGGAATCACGCTGTCTGATATTAAGTTTTAATCCTTCATCCGGAAGTCCAAAAGAGCCTAACAACTAGCGGCAGTGCTAACGACGTGAGACATAAAAACAGGAAGAGCACCGACACAAATGAGACCGAGTGCTGGATGTGCTGCCAAACTAACCTTGGCAGAATGGAGGAGGACCATCCATCTGGAGTCGCTCACCCAACCTACAGGTCAAGATCTCGCTCCCGAGCAGCGTGAAGCCCGGCAGGCAGCGGTACCTGATGATGTCTCCTGTTGAGTAATTACACACCCAGATCTTTGCTTTTCCACTACAACTAGCGCTCAACAACACATTAGCTAATTAAGACCTGTCTGCTTACATGCTTGTGACAGTAATGATGACAAATGCAGAGCATCAGGTGTTATTTTCCCCACAGAAAGGGGCATTTTCTTTCACATTAAATAAGAAACGCTGCATTGCGAAGGTGGGCACCTTGGGAGCGTCTCTTTAATGAGGGTTCGATGCGTGATAAATCTATGCAAACAGATGATCACCAAACGTCCTGCAATCTTACCAATTTCAAATTCATCATCTTCAGCCAGGATCTCTGCGTTGGCGACACGTGGGGGAGGTTGACAGACACGAAGTTGGTAAGCTGCGAAGGGAACGAGATGAGTGAGAAACGTGATGTTTAGCTGCTGGTTAAGTTTGAATACAACCCACACACTTACATCTTAAATCATCACACCAGTCAACCTGAGATTTTCTAAATGTACAACAAAATTAGGCGCCTCCGCCGATGCAAAGTATGAATCGTAATCAAGGGTCATACATAGCATCTGCCTCGCCAACACTGATTATGCCTTACAATTATAACAATGTCTAATTGCAAGAGTTTCTAAAAGAGGATCATATGCATTAAGAACCTTCTATAACCGGTATGCTATGATAATAATCACTATTGTGATGTAACATCATTTGAAGACAAATATGTTGAGCAGTACATTATGTCGTACTCCCTCACTAAGACATATAATTCACAAATGTTAAGAATAGTTTATGCGAACTTCATGTTGTTGTGTGGTCATAAATATTCGGAAATGATTTTCAAATTCAGTGACCAGTTCATTTATGCACATACAAAATTACTTTGAAAACATTATTAAAAATAATGACAATAAGTTTTATGATATTAAAAAAATCATTTTCAACTGTAGTAATTTGCAGTAATTATTAATGGCAAATACTATATATAAAACATTAGCAAAAAGACAGCATGGGGAAATATATTATTATATTTTACAAAGAAAAAATAGTGTAACCTGTTTATAATCCTGAAGATTGATACATAGTTAAGGTGATAATAATAATTTACTGTAATTTATAGTTTTGCCAATTTCAGTGTACTCTAGGAACAGTCAAATGTAATTTGTAAGAGTTTCTAGTGCTATAATTACAAGTATAATATGATAAAAGATTACAAATATAAGTTGGCAGTTTACCTAATAATGCCTTGGCAGTAAATAATAACATATGCATTTTTCTCCTTTGGTACAAGCATGAACAACCAACTATTTTGTACAAAGTACAGTGATGGGAACGTGAAGATGTATTTGTCACAAATCGTATTGCAGCATGATATATACTATCCAACTTCCTTAATAAGGACCAGTTTGCAAGCATATAAACCACATCACCATAGTCCAACACTGAAAGGAAACAACTTTGGATAATTCTTTTTTTTTAGCACTTCTTAATTCGAAAAACAAAACCCAATTTAGGTCTGAGCTTTTTTTTCAATATGAATATTTAAGCCCAACCGTTCATCAAGCCATAAGCCCAAGTATTTATAACTATTTACTCTTTCAATACAGTTCCCTTCCAAGGTTAGAATAGGTGGAACAGTTATTTTGGTACGACTCCGAGTAAAGACCATATATTTAGTTTTGTTAGCATTTAAAACCAATTTCAGTTTTAACAATGAAAATTGCAGTGACCGAAAGGAATCTTGTAACAGCTCTATGGCTTGATTCATAGACTGTGCAACTGCATAAATAATTGTGTCATCAGCATATAAATGGATTTTTGCTGTGTTTATCTCTTGATGTAGGTCATTAATATAAAGTGAAAATAAAACAGGAGCTAAAATAGATCCCTGTGGGACTCCTTTATTTATTTTTAATTCTGTAGAAATGAAATTTTCAGCTGAGACACACTGCATTCTTTCTGTCAGATAATTCTTGAACCAATTTAGACTCATTTTACTAAAACCCAAGCATCTGAGTCTCTGCCATAAGATTTTGTGATCTACAGAATCAAATGCTTTAGAGAGATCAACAAATAGAGCAGCACAGTACTGTTTATTATCTAGGCATGTAATAATATCATTTTTAGTCAACATAGCAGCTGTAATAGTACGATGACCTGAGCGGAAACCTGATTGAAGTTCATTTAAAATATAATTTTCCATTAAAATCTCATTAAAAACATGTTAATCATTTGACAGCACTAATATATACTGTATAGATATATATATAATTTTAAATAATTTGCTAATAAATGTAATAATTTCCTGTAATTAATAATGGTAAACACTATATATATATAGAAATAAAATATTATGGAAATGGCAGAATGGAAAATATATTTTTTAATTTTCTTAAGAAAAAAAAAAGTGATGCTTGTTTATGCAACCTGCCGACACAATGGAGATTAAAAGATTAATACATTTATAGTCCTGGTTAAGGGGTTAATAATAACAATAATACATTTATTTTTAGTGTAATATTATTCATTTTACATGTAACAATTTAATTAGCTAATAATTTGCTGTCATGATTAATAGCCAATATTACATACAAATCATTTATTTTATCCACTTTCTGTAGAAAATAATTGGTGCTTATTTATGCAAACAGCCGACACAATAAACAAATGCAAAGAATATGAATACATAGAGTTAGGGGTTTCTTCAAATGAATTTAAGCACCTTTTTATATAGATAAGATCCAGCAAACCCTCTCAGTATCGTAACATCATAAAGATTCACCAGTTACCGAAGAGCTACATGACCTCTATATTGTTCAACGCCAACACCAACAAACAAAAACACATTTCATTTAGAATTCATCATTGGGGAAACACAGGAACACTCACAAACACTCTGAATGCTGAGAAACTCCGCTGTTACTACGCTAACACATTAAAGGCAATTTTAAACTGGAGAATGGGCATTTTGGCAGCTCTGGGACCACGACTATCTTATCTTATTATCTTTTAAAATTCTAATCAGCTTTGGAGCATTTGACATAACTTCCTTATGCTGTATCGGTTTATTGGTGACCTACAAAAGCATCAGCAGAAAATATGCTAACGCAGATATTAACGTCTTTTATTGAATAACGGTCTCCCATCACAATTGCAAAACAGATTAGAGAAAACGGATGGGGTTCAAAGGTCATCCGTCGTGTTCAGCTGCTATTTCCCCTGTTAAAAGCTATTCCATAACCTAGTGATCTGCCTACATTGATAGAATTGCAAAGCATCATACACAAAGATTATTGCAACTGGACCCATTTTAAAGCAGCATTGCATGTATCTCTGGTAAAAAGTGGAAAAAATCCAAGATTGTGGACAAGTCGGGAGGTATTTACATCAAAAACATACTTGCATTTCAATCAAAACCAAAAAGCACTGACAACACTGAAGCCATTACTAATCAAAACCAATGCATTTTATGCTCGAGTATTGTGTTGGATGCTAAATGCAAATCGATTTTTTTCAGTCTCCATACGAAGAGTGCATCTGTTTTGTATGATGCACACTATGTAGAGCATATCAAATCATCACTTACTAGGATGCTGCCTTAGAAGCCGAATGCATATGTTTCCACACCTGCTCGTTCAGAAATGGCTGTTATTACGGATGATGGAAGTTTCCAAACACATTATAGCGCCATCGGAATGTGGCAGCTGCAATAATCGAAGCCATTTTCTGAAGAAACAAGTAATGCAATTTCTAGCCCTTGCAGTAAAACAAAAAACAAGGGGCCAAGAAAGCAGCAATGTGACACGTTAAACAGGCGTTCGAAGGTACACAATCCAGAAGGTTCCTAATGCAATTTCATGCCACAGTTTGGGTTGAATGTATGTACGTTCATGGCTCTCCTCAGCGTACGTACGGCATAAGTAACACGTTCTGTGGGCGTGAGGGAATAAGCCTGGATAATCGAGCTGACAATAAACAACTATAAGCGAACTAAGCCGTCGTGAAAGAGGAAGCAAAACTGCGCAAGATTCTGCTCACCATGGTAACGCAGAAGAAAGAATCCGCTGGTGCTGAAGTCGCTGTGGAACTTGAGCAGGATGTGATTGGACGTGCTGGAAACGGCCTCCTGAGGCGAGCTGCCGCTGAATTGACCGATCTGTGGGGATGTTTGGTCAGGGCCGTCCCTAAGGGTGACAACAGATCTGTTCAAAGCCAGATATGAAACATTAAAAACCTTCTTTGACTTCTTCTGTTTGCTGATATAATACTCTCCAGAAGTCGCTCTCCCACGTCTGGCGGGTGAGTGTCGGGATCTTATAAAGCATGTTTATGAAAACAGGACAGCAGATGTCTCTTCTCTGCAGTGTGTGTCAGTCGTGCTTCTAAACCCTCAATAAACAGGCTGAATGGTGGACTTATACAGTCAATGCATAGCATACAAAATGACCTTGTAACAGCATGTTTTTGTTTTTTTTTACTTTTATATAATGTTGTTCATAATAATGTCTAATTTAATGTGCGCTGCAGCAAATAACAGTTTCTATTAATGTTATGCAAAATACTTTTGCTAGATAATGAATGTGCATTCGTTATGATCACTTCATCAATTTTCAGTAATATTGATTTGACAACACTGAAACTAATCGAAACAGAAGAAAACTTGAACTGAATTGAGGTGGTTAATGACTCTATGGATAATGTCTTCTAAAGAGCAGCTTTAGAGCTGAATCAGCTTAATTTGATGAATCATATTTGATGAATTTTGCAACATCGACTTCGAACCGAATTGAATCACCGTTAAACTGAATTGAGCTGAATAACGATAGGTGGCAAGAATTTTTTGTAATACAAAGGGCCAAAAATTAAACTTGATTTGAGGGTTGTGGGCCAAAAGTAAATGTTGCATTATATCCAAGCATATGCAAGTATTTCCAAAGATGAAAATAATATATATGGTAACACTTTACAATAAGGTTCATTAGTTAACTACATTAGTTAACATGAACTAATAATGAACTGCACTTATACAGCGTTTATTAATCTTTGTTAATATTAATTTCAACATTTACTAACACATTATTAAAATCTTGTTAACATTAGTTAATGCACTGTGAACTAACATGAACATCTGTATTTTTATTAACTAACGTTAGTGAAGATTAGTAAATACAGTAACAAATGTATTGCTCATGGCTAATTCATGTTAGTTTACACATTAACTAATGTTTAACTAATGAACCTTATTGTAAAGTGTTACCATATATATATATATACTGTATATACATTAGAAAATGGCAGCATGAATGAATGAATGAATAAATAAATAATATTATTTCAAACAAATTACTTCATGGCAATTGTGCATTTTTTTTAGTCTAATGGTTTCAATTTGTTAAAATTAAAAATGTTACATTTGTTAAAACTGTAGAATTAATTAAAAAAATAATGTTTAAATTATTTTAATTAAAATTCACTTATTTTTTTCATAAGACAATTTATTTTATTTTTAATGCAAAAAAAAAAAGTTATCTATAAAATATAAAAAGGAATATATATATATATATATAATCTCTGTAAAGATTCCTCTGTGATATGTCAATGTCATATGGGACAAATGCAGACATCTCTGGCATAAACTCGTCTTCTATGGTTAGTTTCCCTTTCAGATGATCTACTGTTTGAAGACGATTTTGATGAACTTTTTGTATATGTGTCCTCCTTGCACCAAATTTCATCTTACTCAACAAATGTTGCTCCCTTGCTCTGACCCTGGAACTTAAACAGGCTGGTTTTGCTATTGTACCTTGAAGACCTCTGTATGTAAATGACTTTGCATGAAACATGAGTAACAATTGCATTGAGCTTTGAATATGCATTGATATGTAAATGTGGGAGGTCATACATTATTGTGTTTATGATTTTTGAATGAGGCGTTAGTGGGGAAGGACTTATACAAAGTACATCAAACAGTTATATTTCAGAAAAGCAAGAACAATCCTATTTTCCATGACGTGAACACAAGCGTCTACATTTTGCTTTCGCACCAGCCGCTTGACACTTCAGCATTAATGTTCAGTCAAGGAGGAAATATATGGAAGATGGAAAAGCACAAGAGAAATGTGTGAAACAAAACAGATAAAAGACTCAAATAAAGTGTTACAGAAGCCTCAGCTTAGCAGCATTAACACAAATGCATTTTTCATGGACAAGGACAAACTCTCTGGTGGAGTGCTTGACAAATCATTTTGATAAATCCAAAACTAGACATAGGCATTTTTTTACACTTCTCTAAACTCACACTTGGTTACTAGTTCTTTTTACTGATAATGGCTTCATTTGATTTCTAAACAGTAGCACCCAACAACAAGCAACAGCAGGATTGATTTCCTCTCATGTGAAAAATACTTGAACTCGTTATACATTGTCCAAAACAAAGATGAAAATAAACTTGCACAATATTAATACTACTACTATTACTACTAATTATAATAACATTATATTATTATATAATATTGTGCAAGTTTATTTTTTATCTTGGTTTTGTCCAACAAGTTCCATTATTATTATTATTATGTAATGGTTAATAATTACATTGGAAAGTAACTATTATAAATATTTTTATTAACATTACATAATAATATTATTATTTGTTGTTGTTGTTATCAAAAATATAGTACATATAAAATATTGTTAATCACTGGATATTTAAAGACATAATCAGTCAATCAATCAATAAAGGGTTACTATAATTAATCATTTAAAATGTAATAATTTAGCTTAATTTAAATATAAGAAAGAAAGAAAGAAAGACAGAAAGAAAAAGAAATTGTGCAGTTTTTGTTTTTCAGTCAAATGGTTTTAGTCTAAATTATTTTCATTGCTATGGGTTATATCTAACTATCAAGAAAAGCAATTATGAATTTGATTAATATAGTTCATGCATGTCGATGACCAGTCTCTGAAACAAAAATAATTGGTATCAGTAAAAAATAAATACAAATTTGGTCAGTCTCTTTCCTAAAGCCAATGTTATTTTGTGAGCATAACACTCATGTCGTTATATGACACCAGATGCAAGTCTTTAGGTGAGGAGTTCTTATAAAACTCTCGCAGAAGTCTTACCAGATGGTGATGTAGTCGTAGATGGGCTCGGTGTTGAGCACGGTGAAGTTGATGTGGATGCCGTTGCCTGGAGGTACTCGGATGCTCCATATGCAGTCTTTAAGATTGGGGTAGTCAGCCGGGTGGCCCGGAGAGTAGATGGTCCCATTGAGGGCCGTGATATTACCACCACAAAGTGCTGACGGAGGACAAATAAAATCAAAACGCAATCAGCTATTTGTGGAGAATTGCAATGCCTTACATACAGCTGCAACAAGCAATAATGCAGTGACATAAAAAGGTGATAAGCCTAAAGTTCACCGCTAAAGTCCTGCCTTCATACATGGTCCATATTTTCCCCTGAACATCTCATAGAATCTACAAAACATGACAGTTTCGTTAAAAGTTGGTTTTCTGTAAGATGGGCTCTGTACCTTCACAGCGAGGCACAGGATGGTTCCAGTTGCGGCTGATGCCATGCAGACACGTGAGCGACGCTTCACCCAGCAGCGTGTATCCCGGCAGACACTGGAACGAGATGGTCATGCCCACTCCAAAATCACTGCCAATCACCACACCATTCCGAAAGGGCCGCGGATCCGGACACCTCTGCAGTTCATACGCTGAGTGATCACAGAGCAGAAGCCTTTATTCAGTGAGAGGCCATGAGAAACACCAATGTCCATCAGTGTTGTTATGGATAACTAAAAATATAAAAAATTGCTTTAGGCAAAAAAACTAAAAAAGGCTGAAATAAAATAAAATATTACATTAAATAGAATTTCTTAGTATAGAATTTATAAAGTAGTATAGAATAAAATGAAAAATTTTTAATGTAAATGAAAATTATATTTAATATACTCAAGTGGATGTAATAAACTCTACTAAAACTGAAATAAAAATAAATGAAAGCTATAGAGAAATATAAAAATAAAAATGACAAGCGCATAAAATTACTAAAACTAAAATGAAAACTGAAAAGACAGAAATAAATGCTAATTTAATATATTTATACATCCTATAATATTATATAAATAATACTAAAGTAACACTCTCATATATACAAATATACCAATCAGTGTTAATTTTGACAGCACATTTTGATTTAGTTTCAGTCATAGTCTTTTGACGAAAATGCTATTTAGTTTTAGTACTATTTTAGTCAACTGAATTGGTTTAGTTTTAATCTAGTTGGACTAAAAGACATAACATTTGAGGTCCGTTTTTATTCATTGACGAAGATGTCAACGGGTTTTTGTCAGTTTTTGTCATTCAAAATGTGTGTTGATTCTGTTACAGTCTCGTTATCGTCGAAAAAAAATTTTGTTGGCTGAAAATTAAGATGAAAATTGTTCATCAACGAAATTAACACTGATACCAATGATACCTAGTTTAACAAAAAATATAAATACATTTTATTATGCAGGAAATTCAAACGGTTCAAGATACTTTAAAAATGATCAAATATTTGATGAAAAACAAATAAAAAATGAGAAATGTGTTGCCTTTAAAACTACAGGGTAACTGAAATAAATACATTTAAGTACTAAAATTGCTAAACCTGAAATAGAAATAAATTAAAGCCATATAGAACTTTATATAAAAAAACTCTAAAATATAAAAATATCTAAAATATAAATACAAAATAGTATACTACACTGAAATTACAAATTACACAGGGGAAAAAAAGCAACAAAATGTACCCATAATACCTATTTTACTGAAAACGTATGTTTGGAACTTCAAAAGGTTCTCCTATAGCTTAAAGCTGCTTCAGAAATTAAATTCTAAAATAGTTTACTAAACTTATTGTCCATGATGTGGCAAATGCGTAGACAGTAAATGTGCATTATATAAGGGAATCATAAAAATAACTTAGCATAAGTTATTTACAGAACATAAAAAATCCTAACGATTCATCCAAAATGTCTAATGTCTAAACTTAGCAGTCTGACCACACACACAACAACAAAACGAGCGTCACAGAAGCAATACATATTTTGCAAAGCAAGATCCTTTCTGTGCTGTGTCAAAGGAAGCGGTTTCACTGAGGACGAGAGCTTCTGTTTTTTACTTCAAAAACCCAACGTCATTCTCAAGGGACGAGGAACATCTCACTGTTCAGGAATCATAACGTCAAAGTACTGACAGATTCCTGCTGTGTAAACCAGAAAGGCACAAGGGGTGGAATATAAAAATAGATTTGAAAACACAATACAGTTGCTTCTGAGCGGTTCTCGGGGCATTGTCATGTGCTGTTAGGGTTTGACTGCCAGGTGAAAACTGGATAATCATTTAGCAAAAGCAAACCTCTCCTCATCAGCAAGGTGCACAATTTCATGTCCGTGGCACAAATGTGAAGTTACATACTTAAATGTAACACTTAGGGGTTTTTATAGTTATGCTACCCTATAGATAACATCATTAATAACCTCACAGAACAAACCCATATGCTGTACTACGACAAACTTCACATATGACACAGATGACTTTAATAGGAGAAATCGCAGCAAAATGGTGCGTCTTAATTAAAAGACACTGATGTTAACTAATTTATAGTAATTCTACTTATGCACTACCATTAGAAAGTTTGGAATAACTACATTTATTTTATACTTTTGAAATAAAGCCTAGCCTACAATTGATCAAAAATGCAGTAAAACAGCTGTATTGTTAATACTGTTAATATTATTAGAATGTATATATTGTTTGTTTGCTTGTAATATATTTAAAATGGTAATTTATTCCTGTGACTTTTGTGATACATTACCATTCAAAAGTTTGGGGTAAATAATGACCAAAGAACATCAAATTACAAAAGCTAAATTGAAAACTGAAAACACAGAAATAAATGCCAATTCAATAAATGTATACATCTTATAATAGTATATAAATAATAATAAAGTAACACTGTCAATCCAGTCAAATAAATCTCAAAATCAAAGCATCCAAGTTAACCCATTATATCTAGATTACAGAAAATGAACATTTTATTATGCAGGAAATTCAAAAGGTTCTTACACAGCTTTAAGCTGCTTTTAAAATGATAAAATATATTAAAATAGATGAAAAGCATAAATGCAACCGTTCAGCAATTGATCAGAAATGCAGTAAAACTGCAATATTGTTAATACTGTTAATATTATATTTTATGTTTTCCTGTGATGTTTTAACTGCTTGATATTTTTGTGGAATACATTACCATTCAAAAGTTTGTGGTAAATAAGATTTTAAAATAACTAAATAAATACAAATTTAAAAAAGCGAAATACTTTAAATAAACACTAAACTTTCTATTTATCAAAGAATGCATCAAGGTTTCCACAAAAATATTAAGCAGGAACATTTCCAACATTGATAATAATAATAAGAACCATTTGACTTTTGAAAGCCAATGATAATTGATAATAAATGTGCAGCAAATCAGCATCTTAGAATTTTTGAAAGATCATGTGACACTGAAGACTGGAATAATGATACTGAAAATCCAGCTTTGCATCACAGGAATAAATTACATTGGAAAATACATTTAAATAGAAAACAGTTATTTTTAAATTGTAATATTATGTCATAATATTTCTTTGAAAAACATTTTTACAAATCTTAATTATTCCAAAGTTCAGACCAGTAGTGCATCATTTTTAATTCTGGTATTTTATTGCTGGTTTTTAATTAGCATGCTGAGCTTTAGCTGTGTGCAGGGTTAAATCCTCTCAGAAAAGCTGGGACTCTAAATGTATCCTCTTTAAAGCACCAGAGCAACAGCTGTACACATTCCCAAAACCAGCCTAATTATACAGGGCTTTTGGTTAAGACCGATCAGTCATCAGTACACTTTGGAAAGATGTAGTTTTGCATTTGGAGCTGCAGTGGATGTTACCGAGATCCACTGACTTGCTTTCAAAAAGGCCTTTGACTGAACTCAAAGAGAACAATTGGCTATATTCCCTATCCTGTTATTGTGAGAAAGGATCTAGTGGTGTGTGTCCATATCGACAGGGGAGGTAATGGCCGTGGGCAGGTTTAATCCGTTTTACCCTCGTAGGTGATGTGGAAACCGAGTTTGTTCTGTGAGTAGTCGCTGTGAAAGAAGAAGCTGGTCTCGTGGGATCTAGTGGTGTGTGTCCATATCGACAGGGGAGGTAATGGCCGTGGGCAGGTTTAATCCGTCTTACCCTCGTAGGTGATGTGGAAACCGAGTTTGTTCTGTGAGTAGTCGCTGTGAAAGAAGAAGCTGGTCTCGTGGGTCGTGCTGAAGAAAGATTCTGGAACAACGGGCCCGCTGAACCTATCGATCACCGAGCCCGAGTCCAGCGTCCCGCTACGGACTTCAAGGTAGTCGTGCACAGCTTCCGTGGAGAAGTTGAGGAATTGTAGGTGAATCCCTGGATCATAAACAATAGGAGGAGAGATACAGTACATTTTAACAATAAGATACCTGAAGGTAAACTTTGAAAGTTCAAACAAAACAATCCACGACTTGTAGCTTCAAGAAACACAATATTCCCAGTTATAAATCATTGCTATTTCATAATTTTTAGATTTTACCGCAAAAAAACAAGTCTTGCATCTCGCAAAAGAAAAATAATTCTTAGGTTGCTGTTTCATAACTCGGATGACTTCATGAAGCTTTTATTTACTTTTCATTGACTACCAATTTTGTCTCCGATGTTTTTCCCTTTGGTTGGTAAAAGATTCTACTGTAAGTAGAAATACGAATAGAAATAAAATAATAGTTCACATACTGTAAGAGTACTGAGGTCTAAAATGAATGTGGATAACAACAATGTTATTTTAACATCATTAATATACTATTATAGTTTTATTAATTAATTACTTATTCATACATTTTTAATATTTTTAGATTTTTAGTTTTCATTTGAAAGTTTTAGTAATTTTGTTCTGCAATTTTGACCTTTTTAATGTCTATTTACAATTTATTTCAGTTTTTATTTTAGTACTTCAACTTAAACTAAATGGAAATTAGAAATGCGCATAGCAACTAACAGTTTTTATATTTGATTTAATTTAACGTTTATTTTCAGTAACAAAAAATGCTTTTAATGGTTTTGGTTTTAGTTTACGATGATAGTATCTGAGATCCTTTGGTCTTGGGAGAATTTATTGAGAAATATTTGAGTTCTTAGATATCGGGATTTTCATGAACTCTAGAGGAAACACATGAGGTGAGATTACTGAGGTCTTTTTCTTCGGGAGAAACATCTAAGACAGGAGATTTTACATTTAATCTCATTCTGTCAAGAGATATAAACAACTGAGATATAAATTAAATCCTATTTGGGGGAAAAGTAGAAAAATGGAACTCAAAAGTTACAGGATACAGACCAAATCCAACAGGAAGTTTAACTGTCCAGTTGCAGTCAAGTCCACTGGGGTAATTTCCAGGAAAGCCGGGACTTAGGATGACTCCATTCAGGTCCGACAGGAATCCCCCGCACTCGGCTTAAAAGACAAGAGCAGACATGCACAGAGTCAGTGAAGACGGCATGCACAGAATACTGTACCTCACACTGGGAACAGACACCCAATGGAACAATAAGAAATGATCAAACAGATATTCATCAAGTCCAAACTCCATTACGGAATCCAGTGATATGCAAAATGAACTCATTTGCACATATAAGAAAGCCCCGTGTTCTTGGTACATATAAATAACAATGCAATGATGTGCAATAAGAAATGCTTTCAAATGCTAATGGAATAAATGTGCTGCGTTCATTTTGAGGTTGGGAGAAAATGATACATGGGTTATGTTTTCTCATAATGACTTTTTAAATTAACACCACTCGAACTCGCTGGGATTGAAAGGCCAATATCGAAGCATGTAAGACTGACATATATCCCCTTGATTTTACTTCGGAGCGTGTGCATATCCCCCTGTGCGCTTGGTTGTGTTTGCATTCTTCTTATTGGCAAATGTGTAATGAATGGCCTCTTGGACTCACTGTGTCCATTTACAGTACTTTAGAACAGCAATTGAAATGTCAATAGAGAACATTGAATCTTCTGTTTACACTGCAGGAGCTCGGATCAATTAAACTTCAAGAGTCACTCTTCAGCCATGGCCGTGGCTTGTGCTACATTCTAAATTAGATTCAGCTTTACTTTTCTATCCAAAGTCAATTCCTGAATTTAAGGAAGAATTGAATTTGAATTAAATTTGTATAAAAAACAATACATGAACTAAATAATTTTGATGTTTGGTTCAGTATGAAAACATATCATGCACACAAATCATAACCACTATATATCTGCATTAACATTAAATGATAAAAAAAAAATGTTAATTTCTATACGTGATGTTTCAATATTCTATGGCTGATATGAAACAGTGGCTACAACAAAATCAAATCAGAAGAAATAGCATAAATTCAAAAATAATTTAATCTGAGCTTAACTTAAATTCAATTTCGGAATTTAAGGAAGTAGACTTTAACTGGAATGAAATTTGAATTTAAAAAACGCACAACGCTTAACTATCATATTACGATGCACTGTTGGAGAAACGTATTGACATCAAGCAGGTGGTGGAGTTATAACTTCTGCTACTAGTAATCAGTTTGAGATCAAATTAGTTTTAGATTATTGCAGTAAAAAAAAAAAAACATGGCATCTGAAAACTGCTTCGCTATTTTTGTTCTCCGATATATTGCGAGTTTCCCCTTGGTACTAGAGCAACTACACTTATACACACCCTTCATGAAGGTGCTTTGATTCTCTTAAACTAAAAGACGTTAATGAAATTTGTAAATGCGTGAAATGAAAGATATAGATTGCAATACAAGATAGCGTGCTTGTTTCTTTCAAGTGCATGATCTATTTAAAGTCAATATGTAACAAGACCACCAAGTTTGCAATGCTGTTTGCGAATGTTCATCGGAACTTCCTTTAGTGAAATTTCTTGATAAAACGGATAGTTCCGGTCCTTGATTCTGATTGGTTGAGCCGCGTTCCAAGCTTTTGTAAATTACTCTACAAACATACACCTTTGTTTACATTTGTGTGTTGCTTGGCAAACACTTTGTTGGAAGCACAGCTGTTTCTGAGGAACTACATTGTTTGGTGGAAGAATACTGTTTTTATTAATATCATTACACTTTATTTGCTCTGTGTTATTCTGTGAAACCTTACTACGTATATGGAATAACCATTTTATAAAAGCAATAAGCCCTGTGAAGCCGTGGTTTACAGTGAATTTATAACAGCTAAGGGGGTTTTAGGCACTCCACTTCGCTTCGTGCCTAACAACGCCCCTTAGCCGTAAATTCACTGTAAACCACAGCTTCACAGGGCTTATTGCTTTAATATTCCATTGTTGTTATGAAACAGCTGCTACACAAAAATCAAATAAAATGAAATGGAACAAATTTAAGATTGTAAATTCAACTGAGCTTATCTTTTAAATCGTAATTCAATTCCTACATTTAGGAAAGTAGAATTCAAATGGAATTCAATTTTAATTTTGAAATTAATGAAATTAAAATGGAATTCAATTTTGAAATTAACAAATAAATGTATTGTTCATGCATGTAATAATAAACTCAAAATATTTGCAAAAACAGTAGATGATATAAATAATGAATATCAGAATTTGTAACCTCAAATAAGCTATACTGTAGAAATTTCTGTTGATATGCAATTGATATTTTGCAATTTTTGGATACGGGTGAAAGACCTATTCCCCCCCCCCCCCCCCCCCCCCCCCCCCCCAAA
>NW_015505332.1:2738278-2804532 GCF_001515645.1 Sinocyclocheilus grahami
AGAATCCTAAAGCAATTCCAGCATTACATTAGCAGTGAAAATGTGAATTGTAACTTCTAAGATTGCTCTTCAATACAGTAAAATTTAAATAATTTACAAGTGGTTTGCTAAAAAACACAACTTTAACCAATGGTTGACCCTTCCGTGGAATAACTCCTTTAAATGACCCTAAAATCTTCAAAATAGAGCCCAACAACAACGTATAATCAACAGATTCAAATTTGCAAAGTAATAGTTAAAGTTATCAGTAACTATTCATGAATCTGTGTTAACATTAGCTTATAAAAATACAACTATGCATTGTTAGTTCATGTTAGCTCAGGTCCATTAAATAATGACCTTTATAGTACTGTACAGCAATATTAAAATCACTTTTTATGTCTGTTTTAGGCCCGGTTTCACAGACAGGGCTTAGACTAAGCCAGGGTTAGGCCATAGTTCAATTAGGACATACAAGTAATTTTTATGAACATACTTATAAAAATAAACATTACTGGTGTACATTTTGAGATAAAACAAAGGCACTGATATATTTTAAGATCAGTCAGTGCAAGTTTCTTTCAGTTGAAAGAGCTCAGATTTACATTTTAGTCTAGGATTAGGCTTAAGCCTAGTCTGTGAAACCGGGGGTTAATGTTTTAGTGATACTGAAGTTAAAGATACACCTACATTTGCATACTTTTACAGCCATATCTAGTCAGAGAACATCTATTAGAAGTAAACTTTAGCTATGCCGTTTTGCATTGTCGTGCAGGCCGCTTAACCTGAGGTCCTGCAGCGTCTGTCACTGCTATTAGCGGACTGTAAATCACTCTGGATGAACAGCATTAGCTAGATGGCCAGTAACTCGTGAGCGATGGTGTTATAGCCGCGAGAAATCATGAGACATGGAAGGGGCTAATAGATATCAACAAAAGAGAAAATGAAAAAAGAAGATTAGACTGAATAGGACCTCAAAGATCTAGCCTGAAGACAGCTTTTTCATAGTCCATTTGATTAAATAGAGCTCTAACAGACCACGGCTGATCTCTCTGCGCTCGGTGATGAAACAGCTGCTACATTGAAATCAAATAAGACGAAACGGCACAAACTCCTCAACTAACAGGAACATAAGGTTGTTGCGAGACACTAATTTGAAGAATTGCGATTACGGAGAAGTAAAGCAGTGGTAATGCTCTCACTGTAAAGGCCAAACGGGGAGAAATGACTGCAAATAAAACATACCCAGACAGAGGGGCGCTGGGTAGTTCCATCTTCTGACAGGCCCCGGCATGCAGGTTATATATGCACTTCCCTGCAACGAGTGGAAATGAAGAAAGATATTGACTTTTCCAAGAAGCTCTCACCAATTCCGAAGGAAGATGAATCACTCGTAGGAAATGTATCATTCAACGTGCTCTTCAAAAATAACAAAGCCTTGGCACTGTGAATGAATCTAATAAAACGCACAGAGGACCAGAAAATCAAACGCTGAACTTTAAGGTGCTTCTTCAGCTATGGGCACCTTCGTACTTTTCTTCTTTCTCTTTTTTTTTAAACAAACTTTCACTAGTTTGTCTATTAACGTCAGTATACATGCATTATCAGACATCTCATTTTGCTGAACTTTAAGGTGCTTCTTCAGCTATGGGCACCTTCGTACTTTTCTTCTTTCTCTTTTTTTTTTAAACAAACTTTCACTAGTTTGTCTATTAACGTCAGTATACATGCATTATCAGACATCTCATTTTTGTTTTGGAAGTGACATTTTAAACACGCTGCAGCTAATGTCATATAGCATGCATTTCATGCATTCTAAATATACACAATGAAATAATATTGTCATACAATTTGCATTATTATTCAAAACAGAAATTAAACTGTGTACATGATAAGACTTAAGATTGAACAGCTATTGTTTCATGCATTCTAAATGCACACACAACTAGATAATATTTGAATATTTTTTGCATCATTTTACAAAACAACGGCTAGAAAAATAACATTTTGGACGTGCTAATATACAGTATATATGTATACGCTTTTTGCAAATTTTGAAAATTACATCTATACAAATTGCTACACATTGCTAGCATTTCATGCATTCTAAATACACACAACTAAATGTTTTTCACAGTTTTTGGATCATATTACAAAATAACAGCTGACATTTTGAACATGCTAAGGCTAATTTCATAGCTATTGTTTCATGCATTACAAATACACTAAACTAAATAATACTTTTTTGCATAATTTTACAAAAAGCAGCAATTTTCATAGCTAGCATTTCATGCAATTTACATACACTCAACTAAATATTATTCATGTTCACACTTCTTGCATAATTTGACAAAAAGTAGCTACAAAAATGACATTTTGAACATGAGAAGTCTAATTTCATAGCTAGTACTTCATGCATTCCAAAAAAATAATTTTTTTTTGTTGCATAATTTCATTTTGAACATGCTAAACACATGCACCCTAAAATACACAAATAATGTTTCCACACAAAATTACAGAATGGAAATGACAGAAAAATGTATCACAAATGCACCTGTTTCCTTTCCACACATCACATGCATCATAATGTATCTCAAGCTTTTCAATGACAGTTAACCTCTGAAAAAAGATGATATAACTTGGAGAAAAATTTGGGGAAAACAAGGAAGAGAACTAACAGAGAGCTGAATCAATTTTACATAAACAAACAAACAAACAGACAAAAAATACTGAAATGCTGAATTGTTTAGATTACATTTTTTTATATAAAAAAAATCTCAATTCATATTTTATGATGCTTTTTGCTATTTTACATTTTGATATTTTAAGATCAAAAGTCTGGGTGTGGTACAAGAGTAAAAACAATAACATCTACACACAAAAAGCATTTGGAAAGTAGCAAAAATAAACAAAAGTCATAGGAAAAAAGACATTTTAATGCACCCATCAAAATGAAAAAAACAAAAGGTTAAACTAAAAATCAACCCCTGGGACATATGAGTGCTCGTAATTGCACAAATGCCATTTGATTGAATGTCACTCTTCTGAAATAAGTCACCTGTTTAACGCACTGCCAATTACGCACGCAACAATGGTGAAATGCCAAAATGAGCAGCCAAAAAGCTTTTTAGAACGAGTGCAAATGTCTCTGAGCATTTGAAGCTGAGAGCGCTAAGCTATCACTGCCATATTATGATATGAAATCGCCCACCTTTAGAGTGTATCCTTGTTCACAGTGGAACGAGACAACATCCCCCACGAAGTAGCGGTCGCCCACTTTCAAGCCGTTGCTGGGGGTTTGAGGTTCTGGGCAGGAGTCCAAACCTATTGCTTAGGACACAGGAAACTCTCTTCATTTGTCAGAATGTGACTGTTCCCCAACACAAATGGAAACTGATTTGCGTTTACACTGCGAGATGCAAAGGAGCCCCGCGAGAGAGTCATAACAAATGTTGCGTGATTCATGTTGCGGTTAAATTCAATTCATTTGTGGCCGCCTGTGGCAGGGCTCCCAAACGTTCTTTGACAAAATATTTTCTTGAAGTACACCCTCAGATTTTAAGTTAATATTTAAAACCACGCTCACACGTTTACAGTTCTCATTTGTTGGTTAATGGTCAAATGACAAGCAGGAAAACAAATAAAATACATAATGTTTATGTTTACATATGTATAAAATAAAGACTACTTTTATAAGTGTTTGATTTTAATTATTTTATGAAATGCCTTATTAACAGTTTAGGCCTGTCAGAAATATACATTGTGATTATGTTGGTGTATATATTGTGATTGCAATTTGAACTGCGATATAATGGTAAACATTTCATCTCATAAGAAAATGTCTAATGCTGCTGCTGAAATATCCAGACACCACCTCAGTGATATTAATAATAACAATTATTCAATTGTTTTAATATTAGATCTAATTATAAAACATTGAGAGAAATATACTATTGTAATAATACAACTGTACTTTAGAATTAAAAAAAAGATTTTGTGATAATTATAATAATTTTATTTTACACAGAATTTTTTTCTGAAAAATACAAATTTATAAAGGTAATTGCAACTTTTTATCTCACAATTCTGACCTTTTTCCTTGCAATTATAAATTTATATCTCAGACTACAATTCAGACTTTTTTCTCACAATTCTGAGACTCAGAGTTGTGTAATATAAACTCACAATAAAAATAAAACTTATCGCAATTCAGATTTTTTTTTCTTGCAAGTATTAGTTCATATCTCACATTATATTTGACTTTGATCTGATTTTTTTTCTCAAAATTAAAAGTTTATATCTCGTAATTCTGCGCTTATGAGTTAATATCTCACAATTCAGATTTTTTTTTTTTTCTCACAATTTGAGATTTGTTCTCAGAAAAAATTCCAAATTGCAAGGGGGAAAACAAAATCTGAATTGTGAGATATAAACTCGGGATTGAAATAAAACTATTAGAATTGTTAAATAAAGTCACATTTATCTTTTTTTTTTTCATTTTTATATTTTTATATTAAACTTCCATTGGAAACCGTGCTTTGCGTTCTCACTGCAAAGGTGAACAGTCATCATACCTGTATATTCCAGGTGAAAACCAGCTCCAGAAACGCTCATGTCAGTCTGAAAGGTGAGGAACAGGGTGTTGGACGTGGTGTTCAGCAGGTGCGGAATCGTGGTCCCTAGAGGAATTAGCATCAGAACATAATTATCGTTTGCATGACAGGCATAACAGCGCATTGTTTCCTACAGCTCCCTGCAGTCAATCCTGCTGGGATTGTGACATTCCTTCACGAGGCTTCTACGCATGTCATTCAACTCTGTCACGAATGTCAGTGGCTTTATCGAGTCAACAGATGAAGTGGCGTCGCCGCTAAAGTTGGCACCTCGCTGCCATGCACCTAATCAATGCGAAATTACAGCTGGGCACACATCAAGACAGATCAGACCTATTGCAGTTTTGTGAACCTGCGGTGACCTCCATCAAGCAGAGCGATGCTCTGTAGCCACTCTGGAGTCTGGAAGATGGGCTATTTGTCGAGCGGCCGCTGACGTTCAGTGCTAAAGAGGTTGTGACGAATAGAGGCAGGCATTACACTTGCAGCCTTAACCGCAGGGGAATTTAGACCGAGGTGGTCCCATATTTCCCACACGAAGAGCATCCAAGCATATTTTGTCCGCAGCCATTTCACCGTCTTTATGCACGAGGCGTCTCCATCCCATAACTTCCTTTAATCTTTCACTTGTCCTCCGAGCAGATTAAACGTCAAACTGTCAACAATACTTAATGCTTTGTCTGAGAGGGATGGCACCCGCTAAGGTCAACGCATATTTATTTTGCTTTGTGCGGCTGACGCGACGATACGCTGGCAAATAATTAAAATCTGTCTTTCACTTCTGAGGGCTCTTTCGATCTGAGTCACTGGCGCTACATATCATTCTGTCTTCTACCTTAAAGAGAAAATAAAAAGTCTGTAAAACTCTATACCAAGAGGGAAAAAAGGCCTTTCTGATAGACAGATAGTTAAAAGTAAACATGGCACACACAACCCCAAACAAACCCTTTACAAAGATATGGTAACTAACAGAAAAAAACCCCATAAATAAATAAATACATACAAAAATAAAATAAAACCATTGAGAGGATATGGTGGCAAATAATTCAAATCTGTCTTTCACTTCTGAGGGCTCCGTGAAAAACAAAGAGATGAAAATATCTGAAAGAAATTGAGAAAAATTATGTAAAAAGTTAAATAAACAAAAATACATAACCACTAACAGATTACAAAAATAATACAAAAAACTAAAAAATAAATAAATAATAAAATAACATGCAAAGTAAAAAAGTATATAAAAAGTATAAACCAAAAGTTAACAAAAGAAAAATAAATAAATAAATAGATTGTGGCATATAGTAAAAATCCTGTTTTTCACTTCTGAGGGCTCTGCGAAAAAGAAAGATATGAAAATATAAGATAAATAAAAATAAGAAAAAATAAAGAAAATGTAAAGAGTAAAATAAATACATAAATAACAACAGATAGCAAAAAGTTTATATAAAAAACTAAACTAAACTAAACTAAACTAAAAAATAAAATAAAATGTAAAAAATTAAATAAAATAAAATATAAATATAATAAATATATTTCGGCATATAGTTAAAACCTGTCTTTCACTTCTGAGGGCTCTGCGAAAAAGAAAGATATGAAGTGAGTGAGTGAGTGAAAATGTAAGATATGAAAAAAATAAGAAAATGTAAAGAGTAAAATAAATACATAAATAACAATAAAAACTAAACTAAACTAAACTTAAAATAAAATAAAATAAAGGTTAAGAGGATAAAGTACCAGTGTTAATTTTGACAGCAAATTTTGATTTAGTTTCAGTCATAGTCTTTTGACTAAAATGCCATTTAGTTTTAGTCATATTTTAGTCATCTGAATTGTTTTTAGTTTTAGTCGACTAAATATCATAAGGTTTTAGTCGACTAAATCTACAGTAAATTTAGTCAGCTAAAATCTAATGGGTTTAGTTACAATGCATTTATTAAGCATTTCTCAAAAATGTCCAAACTCATTATATAAGTTTGATATTAAGGTTTTATCATGATAGACACCGATTTAACTGCAGTGACACACAACATGCCTTTGTTAAAATTAAATAAAACCACTTCTCATAAAGAACATGGTCTTCTTTTTAATGAAATACCAATGGTTATACAGGCTAATTATGCATTTTTTTATAGCAACTTGTTTACCATCTTCTTCATTCTTTCAAGCAGACGTATTTATTTCTATAAATAAATGTAGATTAACCTTTAGGGCTACTAAAGGTTTTCAGTCAAGAGCAGTGAGTGATTTTCTGTCTTTCTTTTGTTGCTTGACTAACACCAATGACTCGGACAATAGCAACTAAATTAGGCTGCTGTCCCTTTAAAACCGAATGCACAGCTGCAAATGGATGCAATGTACTGATACACGTTCTCCCTACCGTTTACGCTCACTTAAGACATAATCAACTGTGTTTATGTGAATACTCGTCAAAACGGACAATTCGACATAATTGTGTGTAATTCTCTGTTCATGCGACTCGAAAGAGTACTCGCGCGCTGTGAGAGGCGCTTTCTGTGTGTGTATGCTTCAGTGTCTGTGCTCAGAAAACCGGACCGAATTGAGTTCTCTTGTGTGTCGTCAGGTTTATCCATATGTCTGCTCTTCTTTTACTCCCACATATTGACATTTTTGAATGTTTTATGCGACGTGCAGCAAGTGTATGTTAGCTTATGTCCCGCCGGTTCATATGTACGCATCTAACCACGCAGAAGATTCGTTCTGAATGAATCTCTTCCCAAATCGTCCCTCCCTAACTTTTTTGTCTCGTTTTTATTCGTTGACGAAAATGTCAATAGATTTACGTCAAAGTTTTTGTCATTCAAAAAGAGTTTTAGTTCGTTATCGTCAGAGAAAAAATTTAGTTGACGAAAATTATTGACATCAACAAAATTGACACTGTACATTACCAATTTATTAAAATCTGTCTTTGACTTCTGAGGGCTCTGCCATTTTCAGCACTACAATGATATCATTCTGTCTCCTACTTATACTGAGAGCCTCACCAGGGAAACTCTGACACTTGGGAGTTCACTCCTGCTGCTTATAAAGCTGTTGATCCATGATATCCCACGACAGCTCAAATATTGATGTGCTTTGGATGACAAAACAAAGCTCTAGATGAAAGTCAGGTGGCATGTGGTTACAAAAAATAGTCTTATTTCGCAGATGCGATACATTGAGTTTCTTCAGACTGACTAGAGTGTGCAAAAAATAAATAAAAAATGACACCAGGGATGGGTGCGCAACAGTTGTATTTGCAGAATATATTAAAGTCAACATGGTGCGCTAGGGTTATTTGGAAAACAATATCAAATTTAGGGAGAAAAACACATGGTTTCCATCTTACCCGAATAGCTCCCTAGTCGTGGAGCATTGCTGTCGACACCATCGTAAAAGTCTAGAGAGTCCCAGTTGTGTTCGGTGGAAAAAGTCACAACTGTAATCTACAAGATATATAATGGGTTTTAATGTTTTTGTCTCGTCGCTCTGGCCGGACACGGCATCAACAGTATGGTAAGGGGCGTAACATTTACGTCACACGCTTGAGGTATTCGGCCAATCACAACGCACTGGATAGCTGGCCAATCAGAGCACACCTCACTTTTCAGACTGATAAGCTTTGTAAAAATCGAAGCGTTTCAGAAAGGCGGGGCATAGAGGAGAAACAATAATGTACAGTATGTGGAAATTGATGTGTTTTTTTAACCTTAAACCGCATAAACACATTTCATTACACCAAATACACAAAATAATGTTCTTTTTAGCAACATCATATGACCCCTTTAACGGCACATGAAACACTATTCACAATCCATTTGACTGTTTTATCATCACAAAACATGGTAGAGAAATAAATCAAGCAAAGCCTTCTGAAATAATATAAAATGAAAAAACAAACAAACGATTAAATAAATAATAATAGTGAGTAACCAATCAAAATGCTATAAAAGAGCAAATAAAAAAAACTTTAAAAATGTTTTAAAGGTTTTTAAAGGTTGCTTTATATAAAAAGTCTACAATGGATTCAGGAAAACATCTTCAAAATTGTTTGCCGAGTAATATACTTTCTTAAGAAAACTTAAAGCAGCACAAATTAATATATGTTTAATAGATATTGGATTCTAGCAATGGATCTTCATTTGATATTAAGATCTTGTGTGTGATTTGTATATGATCTGATCCCAGCAATGAAAAAAAAATGTAATTTTTACCCACAGTAGAGTTAAATTCAGACATTTTACAATAAAAAAAAATTAAAACAATATTACATGCATATAAAAAATAGAATACTTAAATATGTACATAAGTTAAATAAAGCACCTTATATATTACATGACTCTTAAAAAAGCACCTTAGAAAGCCAAATAAAATCAGCTTGAAACACTACTTGCAATCCTTTTTACAGTTTTGTGGCTGAAAATGAGAGTTGTTGAGGCAGAGCAATTTTTTAAGTTTTGTTAAAATATTATGAAACATGAAAATAGGCCTATGCTGACATTGAGGGGATATCTGAACAACAACAACCACCACCAAAAGAATGTATTATTTTTGTTGTACGACTACATAAGAGAACATTATTGATTACCTTACAGCCATAATATTTTCCATTCTAA
Organism: Sinocyclocheilus grahami; assembly: GCF_001515645.1. NCBI lineage: Eukaryota > Metazoa > Chordata > Actinopteri > Cypriniformes > Cyprinidae > Sinocyclocheilus > Sinocyclocheilus grahami. The sequence goes on from NW_015505332.1 coordinate 2,747,481, forward strand.
ATCGAGCTGTACTGAAAGGCACTATGTGAGAACAGACAGTTTTTAATGATGCTCTTGCTGAAGCAACCAGCCAACAATCAACTGGGTCGGTCCATCCTTACCCAACTCCAGTGGGATGTCATTACCAGGTGCAGAACTGAAGCGCCACACATTAATGTTAATACATGTCGCCGCATCTGCTTTAATCTAGCACGGACATAACATGGACTAGTTATGCATTTAAAAAAGGCTCTTTATTTTGCATGCATTACGTCCCGGGAATTTAAATTTACATTTTGTAATTTTGCAGACGCTTTTATCCAAAGCAACTTACAATTGGGGAATACATAAAGCGATTCTTCTTAAAGAGGCAAACAGACACAGGAAGTGCTCGTAATACCAAGTTTCAGGCATTTGTTCAAATAAGCACAAGCTAGAAAGGGAAGGAATAAATAAAGAGAACGTTTTTTTTAAATTTAGGATAAAGTCAAGTAGCGTCAATAGAGACGAGTTTTCAGCTGTCACTTGAAAATTGTCAGGGATTCAGCATTCCGGATAGGGGTGGGAAGATCATTCCACCAGCTGGGAATGGTGAACGAGAAGGTTCTGGAAAGTGATTTTGAGCCTCTCTGTGACGGTACCACGAGGCGTCGCTCACTAGCGGATCTCAGACTTCTGGAGGGAATGTAGATTCGTAATAGTGAATTTGAACGACTTCTTCCAGATGCAGTGTCCTGTATCCCCGAGACCTTCATCTTTTACATAGGCTTCATCCTGCTCTGCTTAAAAAGCATTATGCATTCATCATTTTCAATTATTCAACCTTGCACTCCTTCTATTTGACGTTTCCTCTCATATTTCAGCCCACTGAAGGGAATCCTTTGGGCAGCGAGAAACTCTTATCTTATGAAAAGTTGTCGAGCTTAAGTGTAAGCATAATGATATTTTTGGTCACAGGCAGCCGACAGACACTAATTAAATCTATGTAAAACAGGAAACTTGAGCGGATAAACAAAACTGGCTATTAGCTGACATTGCAAGGTATATAATTTAAAAGAATGGTTCACTCAGAAATAACATTTGTCATTTTTTTTAACCCATATGTGACACTGGAGCACAAAAGCAGTCTTAAGTCGCTGGGGTATATTTGTAGCAATAGCCAAAATACATTGTATGGGTCAAACTTATAGATTTTTCTTTTATGCCAAAAATCATTAGGATATTAAATAAAGATCATGTTCCATGAAGATATTTTGTAAATTACCTACAGCAAACATATCAAAACTTAATTTTTGATTAGTAATATGCATTGCTAAGGACTTCATTTGGACAACTTTAAAGGCGATTATAGAATAAAGAAAATCATATAGGTTCGGAATAATAATATTACATTTTGGGTGAACTACTTATTTACATTAATCGTCAAGATCGGTACAAATATTTTACACTGGTCTGTTGGAGTTTAAGTGAAACAACATTTTTGTAATCAGTATTTTCTTGTCTTGTTTTTTCCCCACACTGGCAAATCGTTTTATCCTGTTTTAAGCATAGGCGCATATTGTCAAATGTATGCTTAAAACAACAACAAAATCTGGAAATGGGGTAAGAAAAATATATTTCATTTAGGATGTATTCACTGAAAACTACTTACTGATTTATCTTGGTTTAAAGATGCTTTATGTTTGCTGGAAAACATGACAAAATACTGATTAAGAAAGTGATTTATTGCACTAGATACATTTATGCCTTCTTGAGAACTTGCAAAGCATAACCTTTTCATCATCAGTCAGTGACAAAGATCCCAAGGACTCGTAGCGTATATGTTCAATTACCACTTGCTGTTTGTTCACAATTACCGCATTGTGCTTTCTAATTGACCAGAAACACATTATTTCAAATGACTTCAATTTTACATTTTCATTAGCGCTTTCAAAACATTCAAAGCACACAAGCCTCAGCTAAGAACAAAAGCAGGAGGGGAAAAAACACTCTAACTGGAATAAATCGAAAGGACGAGAAATGAATCTTCTGGCAAGCCTGACATTTTTTGTCACCTTTGGAGGGCTCAGTAAAGCAATTTGTATTTGCTTGTTGAGGCTTCGCCAGACATTGTGCTCAGCACCTTTTGTGTAGCTATCAATAAGTGCGAATCCTCTCTGGATGTTAACTACCGCAAGGGCGTTCTGTCTTCACAGGCAGTATTTGACGCTATCTGTCAAAGGCACCGAGGCGATCTGGAGGCCCGAGTCAATCACTTTGTTTTCAATCGTCAGGTGCACCTTCAGGCGGCAAGTCGTCGCTTTTGTACCGTGCAAAAAAAAATAAAAAATACCACACATCCGTTTGTGCTTTAGTCTTTTCCTTCTTTATTCTCCCTTCTGTTGCCTGAAAGAACATGGTTAAATCAACGCAATTATTCAGTTGACTTCCATTTGGAGCGCATCTATATTCCACAGGTGATGTCCCACGCGCTCTCACGCCCCCGCTATAATCAAAAAGGTTTCCAGCTACGTTAATGTCATCATTAGCAGCCGGCGCTCAAAGAGAGGATGAGCACGTCGCTCGGGGCTGAGAGCAATTTCATGTAAATCAATGGAACGTGAGTCGCCGTTACCATAAATAGAGTAACACACATGTGGGTAAAAGCTAATGTTAACACTTGATCGTGGCTAGTAGAAGCGTGTCGTTTGGTTTGTATGTCTGTATGTCTGTATGTCTACATATTGCTGGCTCTTTTTTTTTTTTCCATGTCCATTGATGCACAGTTTATTTACTAAGCTGTATTAAGTTAATACTATATTAAAAAGGCAAAATAATGCTGTCACCCTATTTCAGATTAATGCTCCAATTGTACAATTAATTTGTATTATTAGTGATATAATTTAAAAATTAATTAGTATCATTAGTAATATAATATTTTAATAAAATACATTATATTTCAATTCCATTTTTTATTTCAGATAACTAAATATTAAATTAAAATGGCAAATTAAGATTAATGCTCTAACTGCATTATTTTATTATTAATAATGTAATATAATATATTAATAAAATGTATTATTTCAATTTAATTACTATTTTTACTATAATTATTTTCATTATAATTTAAAAATAATTCTTTTTTTTTACATTTTAAATGAGTAAATACTAAACAATAAATTAAAATGGAAAATTAATGCTGTCTCCTTCATTTAAAATAATGCTTTAATTGCAAAATGTATTAGTAGTAATAATACAACTGCAGAATGAATTTGTTTTATTAGTAATATAATATAATATTTTAGTAAAATTAATATTTTAGATTAAATATTAGATATGCTAAATTATATTATTAATAATATAATATCCAAATTATTTAGATTGTAATTTAATTATTATTTTTAAATTTTAGATTTGTAAATACAAAACATTAATATTACCTTGAAATATTACAGTAAAAATTATTGCTGTCACTCTAATTTAGATTAATGCTCTATTTGCAGAATTAAGTAGTGTTAAAATACTAATTTAGATTAATTAAAATATAACTATATGGTATTTTAATAAAATTAATAAAATTGTATTTTATATTTTTTATTGTATATTATTATTTTTATATTAAAATACTAAAAATTTATTATTATATAATAATTATTATATAGTATTTGTTATATAGAGATATTAAATATACTTTTCATACAGGTACTTCAGCACCAATGCTCAGTATTACCAAAACTACAGAAAGACTGCTATTATTACATATTTTTTATACTAAACTGAAGCCAATGTTAGCAATATTTCTGCAGTACCGGCACCAAATCAATTCGCCAACCCTTGTGTGTGACTGACAGGTGACAGCAGATGTGTGTCAAAATAGATCTGCCTATTATCATCCCTAATAAAAGGCTGGAAAAGGAGATCTGACACATCTGAGACTGAACCCGTGCCTCCCACGTGAGGACCACGGCTCAACATGTCAGACTGTGTGCTAACCACTAAGCCAGGACATTAGCTGCTGAACAATGAGCATCAAAATGTGTGTGCATGTTATTTTAAGAATTATTTCACGAGATACGACATAAAGTGACAAAGGTGAATCCAGTAATGGACACATGGACCTGCAGCACCTGTGCAGAAAATGCCATAAAAAAATAATTACGTGGAGCGGTTACCAATAGCAACCCTGTGTGCAAAGCCCACACACTGTAAAAATGAATATAAAACTCCTGGTGATTCACTGAGGCTTTTCCCTTTAGCAGGAATAATCGATGATAACAGATGTTATGGTCAGAGGTTTGATTTACCCTCTTACAGCACCACCGCACAAGACGGCACAGAAAGGAGGGATTTGATCATTTTCAGTTACTAATTTCTAGGAGGAGCTAAAAATTTACACTTTTATTGGTTTTTAAAGGGGTAGTTCACCCCAAAATGATATTTACTGTTAATTTACTCACCCTCAAGCCATCCAAGATGACTTTTTTCTTCAGTAGAACAGTAAAGAAGATTTTTAGCAGAAACCGTAGTCCTTGGTGATTCATAAAATGCAAGTCAATGGCTACCATCACTTTAGAGTCCAAAAAGCATGTACAGGCAAGACAAAATTATTACTCATGGCTTCTGATGATATACTGAGGTCTTATGAAGTGAGACGATTGGTCTGTGCAAGAAACTAAATAGTATTTGCAACATTATTACCTGTAATCCAGAGCCTCAGGAAAACAGAGTTTGATTATTTTCCTTAAACGGACTCTTTCAGACAGTTCATTACAATAAACTGATTCAAATGAACTGATTCACTAGTTCATTTACACAATCAATGCATAATAATGTTGTAAATATTGTTCAGTTTCTCGCACAGGCCGGTTGTTTCGCTTCATAAGACCTCAATATATTGTCATGAGCCACAGGTATTAATTTTGTGTTGCCTGATAGGCTCTTTTATGACTTCAAAGGTGACGGTAGCTGTTGAATTGCACTTTATGAATCACCAAGGACCACGGTTTCAGCTAAAAATCATCTATGTTCTACTGAACAGAAAAAGAAAGCCATCTTGGGTGACCTAAGAGTAAGCAAATTAACAGTAAATTTCATTTTTGGGTGAACTATTTCTTTAATATTGGTTATGAATGTGAGGCTGATTGATGCAGTGATTTTATTATTAGGAACGTGCAAATACTCATTTAACATGTGAAGAAGAAATCTTAAGGTAAGGCTTTAAAAAAAAACAAGCTAATTAAATCAAGGATAAGAGTGAAGTTGAAAAATGATGATGAAAGGATATCAGGGGAAAAAAACAGTAAGACATTAAGTTCTGTTGTGCAAAATCATGACTATTTGCGCTATGCGCTGAGAAAATGATGCCGCATTGTTTGGTTGGTGAGAGCATAAGGATGGCGGCTTTGCTTTCAGCGCCTGTTGATTCTCTCATAGGAGCATTTCTATTAAATTGTATGAGGACACGGCTAGAAGGAAAGTATTCTGTCAACTTGCATCAAGAGATTTACCCGAGATTCACATTTACTTGAAATTGCATTTCATGGGGGCCTCCACACTGTGTGAACGCTCCTGTATCCATTAGCTCCCAGCACATTTATTTTTAATAAAACCCCCTCAAATCTCTCCGGCTCTGTTGCACAACATAGTGAGTGACTTCGAAGGACCAACATCCAAACCACCATGGAACTACATACGTGACTTATCTGGAACGCTGTACAAATGCAGAAACTCATACAAATAGTGCTCCTCATGCGAAGCATGCCACAGATTCGACTGAGTTGATTTCAATGAATTGGCATTAACATGTTGCTAGGCAAAATCGTGATAATCAAATTACTTAATAACCATGCCTAAAAATTCACAGCACACACAAATAGTAAAACAGTAAAATATTTATCTATTTTGATGTCAGTGTATTAAAATATGTTAATCTATAACAAAATAAATTCATAAATACTAATATAAAAAATTATAAATACAATTGATTAATAATTTTAAGTAAAACATTAGTGATCTAGTAACACCTAAAATAAAATAAAATGATTTATACCTTTATTTATATATATATACATGTATATCATATTATACTATATTATATTATATTATAACAATAAATGCATTAATAATAAAAAATAATTTAAGAAGTGTAATTAAAGTGTATAATCTTTGATTAATTCAGAAAATAAAATTTCTTTGTTATTAATGTATTTATTACACCATATTGATACAACAGAATAAAAATGTATAAATACTAATATAAAAATAATAAATACTATTAATACATTAAGTAATAGAAACATTTAAAATAAATTAACTTTTACTTAATTTCATAAAAAATATATTGTATTAATAAGATTAATAATATAAATAAAATAATAAAAAATTTAAGTATATCACTTTTGATTGATTTAATTTATAAATACTTTTATAAAAATTCCATAATTTAAGTAATACTAGTAATATAGCAAAATTTAAAATAAATGAACTTTTACTTAATTTCATTCAAAATATATTGTATTAATAAAATTAATAACATACATTAAATAATACAAAATTAAAGTATATCACCTTTGAACATTTTGATTTAATTTATAATTTTTTTTGTAAAAATGTAAAAATACTATTAATTAATAACTTAGTAATCTAGCAAAATTGAAACTACATTTTAATTTATTCCATTAAAACATATTGCATTATATTAAGCTACTAATATTAATAATGTAAATAATACTTTGATTAATTTGGATAAATCTCTTAAATGGGGTGATTACAATAGTTTAATTTAATATAAACAAATACTGACATGAAAATTAATAAACACTATTCATTTACAATTTAAGTAATACTTTAGTAAGGCACTCAAATTTAAAATTACATTCTACTTAATTTCATTAAAACACATTGTATTATATTAATAATATTCATAATACAATTTAAGAAATGTAATGAAAGTATAGCATCTGATTAATTATATGAATATACCTGTAGATAATATAAACATCTATTTTATATATTTAATTCATGATTTGTCAAATTATGGGATTGTCTTCTCCATGAATGCATGCAATGCTGCCTTAAAATCTGGCTAAAATGAGGCATTTTAGTAGACAGCACAGTCATTTTGGAACAGCCTGGGATGCACCTAAAATGCTTCCTTATGATGGCAGAGTTTTGGAACAGAGCCTCTATCTCAGCCTGAGCTGACGTCCACGCCACAGGTCTTCCCCAGCAGCAGGGGCAGTATTGAGCACACAGACGTGCGGGGGTGTACATACCGACACATGTTGGCACAGTGCCGTTCCATTGGGCCAGTGTGTTGGGCACTGCCTCACACCTGATGGCACTGGCACCATGAAGAGTGTAACCTGGGTTACACTCGAAAAGCACCACCGTGCCCAATCCAAAGTCATTCCCAATGCGCTTCCCGTAGCGAGGCTCGGGCACGGAGCTGCATTGGGAAGCACTGGTCCTCGGAACAGCTGCAGAAACGCAAGAAGAAAAAACAAATATATACTGCCAGTCAAAAGTTTGGAGTCTGTAACATCTTTTACACATACAGTTATTTACTACATACAGAAAACATGTTGTGCACAGTGTAAATATTGCATACTGCAAAAATAGCACAAGTAACCTTAAGTTTACTAGAGATTAATTGAGAAGTACAAACCTTGATACACAAAATGAAAACCTTTAGCTGTGTTTGGTCCCTCGGTTTTGAACCTGATGGTGATTTCATTGGCAGAGCTCAGTGGCAATGGCTCTCCTATCAAAAGAGAAATTTGAGGAGGTGAGGAAAAGAAAAACAGTTCTGTTATATGTCTGCAGCAACAACAACAGCATAAATGAGCCCATCAATACATCTGCTGAGTGCTGCCACATCGACAGTGTTAAAGGAAATCATGTGTCTTCAGTACACCAACAAGAGCGGTCCAAAGGTCTGAGACTATGAGTGAAAATGTGTGTTGCATCCTTTTATATTTTAATACATGTTTTATTACACATTATATACAGTATCAGCATAATTTAAGTAAAAAATTGAACAGAAAAAATGATGGCTCTCCTATCAAAAGAGAAATTTGAGGAGGTGAGGAAAAGAAAAACAGTTCTGTTATATGTCTGCAGCAACAACAACAGCATAAATGAGCCCATCAATACATCTGCTGAGTGCTGCCACATCGACAGTGTTAAAGGAAATCATGTGTCTTCAGTACACCAACAAGAGCGGTCCAAAGGTCTGAGACTATGAGTGAAAATGTGTGTTGCATCCTTTTATATTTTAATACATGTTTTATTACACATTATATACAGTATAACGCGTTAAATATATTTAACGCAAACAGAAAAAATGAACTTTTGGGGGTAATGCTTTAGTAGTAACACGAGATACATAATCAGATTACTTTTTTTCAAGTAACTAGCAAATTTACTTTAAAATTCACAACAAAATATCGGCGTTACTTTTCAAATAAGTAGCTACAAAAATGACTTTAGTTGAACATCACATTTGTGTGTGTTTTTTGGGGGTTATATATACTGTATATTATATGGTTATATATACATTAGTGGTGTCAAAATTAGCACGTTAACGCAGGCGATTCATTTTTTCAGTTTAACGCGTTAAATATATTTAACGCAATTAACGTAGGCTAGGGTTGGCCACCCCACTCACAACTGCTGCTTCTGTCACTTTCTTTTTCTCTTGACATGAAGAGCATTTATTCAGTCGCAGAACGACTGAGAACGGGAGACATTTCAGACGCGTGCTCCACTACACCTCAGGGTCAGGCGCGAGTCAAGCGAGCGCGGAAAAATAAACGGCTGTTCAATTGCAGGCACAAAGGCGCCGGCGCGTGCTGTAGCCTGTATCCTTTCATATCAAAGCACGAAATAAACTACGTGCATGCAATGTCGTGGTCAGTTAAGTCATGAGGTTACCAAAAAGGCGATTAAAGCTGCCTTAAAACTGTGCATGCATGTAATATATTTTATACGAGTCACATTTAAGAACAAGAACATGTCTCTGAAATGGTTTTCAAAACTGTCGCACTCATCTAACACACCCGATTCAACTCGTCAGCTCATTAATAGAGACTTTAAGACCTGAAGTGGGTCAGAAAAGGTCAAAAGAGTTGAGAGAAAATATGATGCGTGTCAGATCCGCGTCACGTTCTCTCAATTATACTGTAATGTTGAATGGCTATAGTCAATGGTTAAATATGGGGGGGCATTTTATAGAGAAATCAGTATTGGTATCATTGATACTGGCCTTCAATCATAAAAAAGATGACATTAAACAAATATTAAAAAATATACTGTCTTCATGTTGTTTGTACATTCATTTGAAGATGCGATTAATTAGTATTTTTTTTTTTAAATCGATTGACAGCACTAATATATATATATATACACACACACACACACACACACACACACACACACACAATATAATATAATGCAATAGAGCATTAATCTAAATTAGAGTGACTAAATTAGTCTAAATTAGCCATTTTAATTTAATGTTTAGTAAGTGATATTTAACATTTAGTATATCTAATATTAAATATAACAATAATATAATATTCTATTATATGTTTTATATTATACAGTATATATTATACATTCATTCATTAATTATATTTTTTTACATTTAGATTTTACTAGATTACTAATATTTTTATATTATATTATATTATATAGAAATAGTGCCAAATCTAAATTTATTTCTTTATTTCAGATCAAAATCCTAACAGCTTATTTTCAGATTTAAATGGCGAAAAGGTCCCAGATTTTCAATTTGGTCCCAGTTGCATGTCAGAAGCACATTAACAACAACACGACATTCAGCGCAGCGGAACAGTTTTGGGAACGAGATCTGACTGCGGCAGTCCTTCATGTAGTTTAATGTCATCTCGTCTCGGCAGACGTGCCTTTAGTTGGCCTCATGCGGAGGCGGTAAACAAAGCCTTTTACCTGAGTGAGAGCCGTGCGCAGAGGTGAGGAGAGCAGACTCCGTCGAGGGCCCGTCAAAGATCTCCAGCACATCACTAGGGGTCGTCTGGAAGAACATAAACTGGCCGAAGAGAACTGTAGTGAGAAACAGAGGGGAAAAAAACAGAGTCTTCTTAAAAAAAACATTCGCTGTTGTTTACTAGCCGTAAGTCATTTGCTTTAGTATATAAGACCTGATTACTGTGTATTTATATCCATGCAGATCAGTGTAGCATCCCTACAAATTTTTTATCAGCTGGCATCATTTCCCAAAGGAAGATTTTTTTTTTTGCTGAGATGTTGCTCTTTCATAGAATGAAATCGAGTCAGCTTGAAATCAAACATGACCTTATTTACTTTATAATACATGTAGACAAAATAAGTTAGTGGTAAGTCACCGCTGGCAAGATGAGGGTTTAATAAGAGTTGGCTATTAATGCAGTGGTAACACAATTTCTTTCTTTCTTTCTTTCTTTTTTTTTAAATCAGTGCTACATGAATAGAGAATAACAGCTGTGGCAAAAAAAGGTAGGAAACTTCAACACCCACAATGCACTGGACTTCATCAGAATATCTGTGAGTGAGGATGCAAACATGCTGAGATACGATCTGTCGTTTTTATAAAACTACAGCAGGGCAAAGGTTTGTATGGTTTATTTACTTGTAGAAATAGTATTTTAAAATAATAAAAAATAACCATATAACATTTAATTAATTAATGATGCATTTATTTTTATTCTTCCCAATAAAATAATATCAATTGTATTACAATTAATTTATATGATAATACTATTCATGCATTCATTCATTCAGAAATGCAACTGATATATTAGACATCGCATTTGTGATGGTACTTCTATATGGGTTGAAGGCGTAACAGAAATGGCGTTGTCTCTTATGGCTTTCAAAGGGACCTCGGGTGAAACGAGTAGTCCTAGAGCTAATAAAACTTCCAGTATATGACACCTTCGATAATATAGCTCGTATTTCTGTCCCCACTTATAGCAGTGCTCCCAACACAATCATCACTTATTGAATTTAACAGTAACCAACTCTACCGAAGTCACAGCATGGAAGCCCTAACAAGAGATTCAAACTTCTGCAGGGAAATGCAATAAATTAATATTGCAACTCTAAATAAAGCTATAAACCAGCAGAGTCGTCGATACTCAAACTCTAAAGAGAGTAAGTGAATCTGGTTCGCCTGAGGGCCTCGCAACAGAGTCTGCCTTCAGGCAATCGCCGTACATTAGACAGATGATAAAACACTATAGAACACCAGAGCACAAGGTGAGAAAAACAGAGCCATATGTTTGTCATTTCTTATGAATAATTCACAGTCAAACTTGCTCGCTCTTTTTACTTTCAGGCATTTGAAAGAAATATATTTCCTGTAATTGGACGAGGTACGGTAGTTGCACAACTGTTTAGTTTGAAAGCAGCAGCACATATTAAGACAATTTCAGCAATAAATGACGTTAACCTGAGTAGGTAACGCAAAGAAACACTCAACTCACACAAAAATAACTGTAAAATAACAGAAAAAAGTACTGGCAGCTCATTATCGGGACATTATCTATTAATTTGACTGACAACCCTAAAAGAAGTGCAAAATTCAAAATACAAGTAAAAAAAATACCTGTAAAAAAAATTAGTGTAACTTTCTATAATTTGAAAAGAAAAAAAATCACAAAATGTAATACTTCAGTTGCATTACAAAACAATTTTCTTAAACTTTTTCCAGTAAAAATAATAAAAACAGGACACATTTAGGTAGTAATAATATTATATCCTTAAATATATTTTGCTTCTTAAAAAACATTCTTATTACAATTTAAAATCACTGTTCGCCATTTGAATATATTTTCAACATTGATAATAATAAGAAATGTTTCTTGGAAGCAAATCAGCAAATCATTTCTAAAGGATCATGAAATCAAGAAAATACAGCTTTGCATCTCATGAATAAATTCTATAGTTCTATAGTCTATAGAACACAAAAAATTGTCTATAAAAAATCCAGTGAGTTAGGAAAAATATCCTTTATTCATCAATTCTATGTTGCCATGGCATAAGGTCTCTACTCCCAAAGCAAGTCTGGGATTTTCCACCCATTTTATTTTATTGTTTTGTTGTTGTTGTTTTTATCACAAGTTCACTCAGAATGTTAATGACATATTCACATAGCTTTGTCTCATGAATATTAATATGGTGATGTTCAACACTGCTAGGTGAACTTCCTGGAGTGCCCAGTCATGAACTAATTAATATTCATGAGATCCATTTAAAGTTTGCTTAAATATTTTTACACAACCATTTTCCTTATTTTTATACAAATTTCAATATATGCTCATCTCCAATATGTATTAATTTGGCTATCAGGTGGAGGCATATCTGCAGTTCAACAATTAAACATCAAATTACAGTACAATTATAAAAAAACATAATTGAGCAATAAAGTTAATTATTTTAAAAAATAACCAAATAAATGTATTTAATTATTGATACACAGTTTTTTTTATTCTTTGCACTACAAGTTAGTAGTTACAAGTGTTATTGTAATCTTATTCATTGATTAATTTATGCATGCATGAACCAAAAAAATTTAACAACAACAGTTTACATCTTACAGACATGTAATTATAAATTACAATGACAAATAACATAGCTTACAAATGAAAACTGTCAGTATTATTTAATAGCCACATCAACATTTGTAACAGTATCTTACTGGTCCAAAATCCAGCTTTCATAACTGAGTGTTAAACATTAATCATCATCTGATCAGCTGTCACACGTCACACATGTTCACTGGTCAACAGACAAACTACTTGATGCATTGTGTTTTTACTAATTACACCTCATATATCAGCTCCTTCTGTAGCCCCCTCTATTATCAGCAGTCAATAACAAGCCCTCAGTGGGAGCGTACGACTTCTGGAATTAATATTTCAGCGAATGAGATGCCAAAGTCCCTTTTGGGCATGTGGTTTGGCAAGCTTATCCAATCTTATTATAATACAGGTACAGGATATTAGTCAACAAATCAATATCATGCATTCACTGCACGATTAATTCTGACAGACACAAAGGCTACTGACTAATTGGCTCTTCTGTTGTTTGTTATACAAGAACCATGTGGTGTTTGATCGTCACACAATGTCAAATAAGTAACATTATTCTCCACATGCTCCGTACGGAGGTCACACATGCCGCCTGGTTGGATATTACCGTCTCCTGAGGACTGGGAAATTCAACGCAATGCAGGACCAATCAAAATGATCTGAGCTCGACATTAACACAAAGATTCGAACATCTCAGGGCCTCGTCAACTTTTAATGGCTTATTAAGTAAAGGAAATGGCACTGTCGTTGGCTAGTCAACCTCTTTCTTTCTCGACAAGGAAAGCGAAGACCATTAAATCAAATCTAGGAGACATCTTTACAGCTGAGGTCACCATTGTGATCTAGAAGGGTAATGGTGAACGGCTGTTCTTGTCCTTACCAATCTAACTGCGCCTCCAGGCTTTTATAGTGCTAGGTGATTGTGTGTTAGACCAGTGAACAAATAAATCAGCGCTGGTTCTCAGCGAGGTTTCTTTTCAGGCAGAATCTGCTGTCTAAGATGAAGGACTGACAAAAGAAGCTACTTTTTCAGCTGCCTTGTTTTCAGACATATTTTACCCATTCATTTCTTTCCATAGCATTTCAGAAAGATCTATCTATCTATCTATCTATCTATCTATCTATCTATCTATCTATCTATCTATCTATCTATCTATCTGTGCTGTCAAATGATTAATCGTGATTAATCGCATCCAAATTAAAAGTTTTTATTTACATAATATATCTGTGTGTACTGTGTATATTTATTATGTATATATAAATACACATATTCAGTATATATTTTGAAAATATTTACATGTATATATTTATATTCATATAATATATAAATATATTTCATATATAAATGTAAAATTTTTCTTAAATATATACATGTATGGGTGTGTACAGAGTACACACACACACACACTGTGAACAAAAACTTTTATTTTAGATGAGATTAATCGTTTGACAGCACTAATATATATATATATATTTAAATACAGCCAAAAACTATATATAATTATAATATATATAATTATTATCATTATTACAATTAAACACTAATAATGAGCTAGTTAGTACATAAACTTGGGCAGAAAAACAGAAACTAAATTTTTTAAAACTATAGACAGTAAAATAATAGTAGATAATAGAGCACAAATAATAAATAGTAAAAAAAATAATAAATACAAATAAAAATAAAAAACCAACAACAGCAACAATAATAATAATAGTGAAAGTACTAATTGCAGAGTGAAAACTACACACACACACACACACACACACACACACAGACACGTGTGTTTTGTGAGGGATAATTAATCACAAATATATATAGAGAGAAAAATACACACACACACACACACACACACACACGTGTGTATATATTCTATATATATATATATATATATATATATATATAGATATATACATAGAGAGAGAGAAGAAAAACAGAAACAAAAAAAGTGTAAAATAATATTAATAATCTAACAGTATCTAATAATAACAGATCGCAAAAATAATAATATAACAATAATAATAATTGTTAAAGTACTAATTGCAGAGTGAAAACTAACAAATAAAAATCAACACTAAACTTTAACACTGTTAAACAATTTAAATGATAGCTAGTTAGTACATGAATTTTGGCAGGCATAAAATACTAAAACTAACTACCTAACTTACCAACTAGCTAGCTAAATAAATAAACAAACAAACAACTTTAAAACTAAAGTTTTGGTTATTCACTTAAGATTCAACAATTCAATCATATATATATATATATATATATAAATTTAATTTTTATGGACATTCCTTAATTTTCCAAACAGAAAAAAAATAGCAGAAAAAATTGGAAAGTCAGTTGCATTACTGTAAACATGACCACTTATGGCTTATGGCTGCAGAATCATCACCCAACTACCTCATGGCTCATGGTAGATCTGAGTTGAATGGTTTAAACACTATCTAAAAGCCACTTTCTCTACAGACAGAATAAATGGTATTGTACTTCCAGGAACCCGATTGCACTCTATTTACAGCGGTAAGAATGAAGTCTTATGCAAGTCTGTGATTAACACGTACATTCAAGGTTAAACTACTGCAAAATTGCCCATCACATTATCCACATTATTTCCTGTACAGTGAGGAGTACAAACATAAAAAAATGTCAAAAATAAGGTCAACACCATACGCTCCTTCAACAACAGAGAGTCAGCAGGTGGATTAGAGGCTAACTAGACCTCCACGCGACAATGAAGGGAAGAAAGGAAAAGGCCTGGAGCTCAAGCTGTAGCCCCATCCACGGGGAGGCCCCGTGCTATGCTCAATGCTAGCACACTACAGAACTTCAAACGCTCGCAGAAAACATGGATATAAACCCCCACCGCTTTGAAACATACTCCCTGTCAATTATTCAAGGCGGTGCAACAGACAGTAACAACAACAACGACAAACATTTGTGCTAGCAAAGCAGCGGAGAGCTGAAAGTCGTATTGCCGCAGTTAAAACTCTGTGACTCATCTCTCTGGAGTACGATTCTTCTCAGCATGTTCCCTGCTACTAACCCACCAGGCTAGCCGCAGGCAATGTTCACAAACCCCGACAACTTGCTTTCCTGCGACAATGAAGAAAAAGTTTCGCACTAAATCAACTCAAGAGTTAATGCTTTAGATGGTCCTTGGTCCTAGATTATAGGACCATGTTTTTCAGTCTTTCTACATCTAAACGTCACATTTAATACAATGTGTTACTTGCCTTTTTTGCAAATATTTGTAAAATTTACCAGCAATTTCTGAGCTAAAATTGTTTTTAAAACCTTTCAGGCAAGTGCACCGAAAAAATTTTGTAAAAAGAAATCTTGACTCAGAAATCGCTTGTAGATTTCACAAATTAGCAAGTGACACATGGAACGGAATTTGAAATTTTGAATTAGAAAGAAAGCATTTTCTTGTAAAATATACTCCAATAATCTATTTTATTTACAACTCTTACAGTGTTTTCTCTGTTGGAGTGATGTTGGTGTGGACTTTTCGTGAATTAAAGTTCTTTAGGGAAGTATGCATTTACAAGTTAAGAAGTCATAATTGTGGTAATTTGGTAAAAAAAAAAAAAAAAGATGGCAACGTACCTTTTTTAACTCTACTTCTACAAAATTATGAATAAAGAATGTGCATCAAGTGTGTTTTTGCTTATCTTGTTATTCAGTTTATGAAGGTGTTGCAAATTGAATTGTTATACATTCTCATAATTGTAATTTTACAATACTGTGGTATTTTGTACATGCAGCTTATCTAGTTTAACTGTAAATGGAAAGAAAGAATAATTTCACTTATTTGAACAAAATTACCATCAGATGCTACATCTATCGTGTTTCCCATATTTTCTCACTGAAATGCAATGGTTTTGTTCATTCAACTCGTAAATACAATCTTTCTGCCACGACTTGAATGCATCATTTGTGCTTTGCAACTCTGCAGATTCACATGACTATTAAGTACAATGAAAAAAGCTCAATAGGTGCCTTTTAATATTTATTCAGAGTCCAGTTCTTCAATACTGGCTTTCCTGTTAATTGCATTAACCCGTAGTTCGGCTCGAGTCGGAGAGCGCAAAGGTGCAACAATCGTGAACGACCGATGTCCGAACTCAGATGTGGAAATGAACGTGTTTGGGCGATCGAGCGTACGATGGCTTTGTTGAATCCACAGCTACGCACGTGGGCAGCTGCAGTCGCTCGCCGCTGTTTGATGCGACACAGGCCCGCGAGCACGTCCTCACGCTCATGTGCACAGCCCCCGTACCGGGATGATCCACATGTCCTCGGGGCCAGATTTTTGCGCTCACGCTCTCTGGAGCATCTGCCACCAGTTTAAGGGGGTGTGAGTTTGGACTGTTGACAGGGAGCAAGTTGGGATTAGCGTGAGCAATGCAACTATACATCGAAGACATTGTGATTGGCATAAAAAGACCCGGGCACTGCATGAAACACGAAGCTGTCTGCTGCGGTTTATATAAATCTAATAGAGTCCCTAATGTAGTAGCTTTCACGACGCTGCCAAGATTTCTCATACGCTGGAAACGCTGAGGGACTCCAGTACAACGGGAACAGATTTTCTGCCGTACTGCCCAGATGCACAATGTACGGTTGGTCGACAACTTTCTATAAACATGCACGCTGGAGTCTAATATGTACAATTCATGCCTACGGCGCTCGTTTGGCAGCTGTGAAGAATTCAGTTTTGCTCTCAAAAGACAGATGCTATTTAAAAAATGTCTGGATTTATTATTTGTGACAGAATAATTAAACATTAAGAAACAGAGAACGGCCTTATTATTCCGTTCAAAAGGTCCTGTATAACTGACGAGCTTAAATGAGAAATACATTCTTCCGACAGTTCTGTTCAGAGGCGAAAATATTCCTAAGTTAATGCACCATCATCTTATTGTTCTCCAACATAATGAGTTTTTTTGTTGTTTTTTTACAAAAAAACATTAATGGACGTTTTGGTGATGAGTTTACCTTTCAGGCATTAAAGTCATACAATTACTTCCATAAGACATTTCCAAGAATAGTTAATGAGGAATATTAACACAAAGTGATTAGACTGTGAAAAGTGGGAAAGCTTTTATTATTTATTTTGTTTATTGGCTTGGGAATAACATGATCCGAAGAGTCATTCACAATTAACTTGGCAACTACTATTAAGAAACGAAGCATTTTGAAATTATTTTTACTTTAAGTTTAGAAAATAAGAAAACTAATATACATATAGTTTGGGATCAGTACAATTATTTGATGCTTTTAAAAGAAAATTACAATTTATTTGACAAAAAAACAGTAATAATATTACAGTATAAATATTATTATAGTTTTATAATTGTATTATTATTATAAGTTTTCTATTTAAACTTTTTTTTTAATGTATAATAACATTATAAATACCTTTATTGTTATTTTTGTTTAGTTTAACGCATCTTTGCTGAATAAAAGTATTCTTAAAAAAGACCCCAAATTTTAAAAAGTAGTGTACAGTATATTAAACTAGGGATGCACCGATATGAAAATTTTGGCCGATACCGATAACCGATTATTCTTTATTTTTGAAAGCCGATAACCGATATGTTGGCCGATAAATCTATATCCAAATTGTTATATACTTTTTGAGAGCCTGATTACAAAAAAGGTCTCATCATTAAAAGCCACATCCCAAACGCTAAGCAGCCTAGTTTGAACAGTGTACGTTTTAAAAATATTTTTACTCTCCCATTACCAAATTTAGTCATAAAAAAAGTCTTACATCTGAAGTGTCTCTGAAGGAAATAATGCATTATTTATCGGCTTTAAGATATCGGCCAAATTTTCTTATCAGGCCGATACCGATAACAGAAAAAATGAGCCGATATGGGCCGATACCGATATGGTGGCCGATATATCGTGCATCCCTATATTAAACCATGTCCAAATCAGGTGCAACATTTTTAAAGTGATGCACAAGTGTGAGGACAAAATTGTCAATCATTCTTTCTTTGACAATGCACCGACAAGTACCGCCCACTTTAAATATGTTAATCAAACATATTCTGATTAGCTGTGATTGTTTTACGTCATTCTGCATTTTCACAATCAGTGTGGAAAGACAAATTGCTGCTTGTTGTTTGCCTGGTTTGGACACTGAAAAACACTGCTATTGATAAACACCAGCCAGAAGAATAAATCTATGAATTTCTAAGCAAAACTGCTGATTTTCACCTCTTCGTTTTGTTTCAGTTCATGAACCCAAAGCTCTGCTGACCGGATAATCAGTCTCTTTGAACGATGACAAGTTTTACCATTTCTTTGAACTCATTTAAGTCAAAGAAAAACAGTTCAAATAATGAATTGGAATTCATTGCCTTAAATATTTGTACAAAAATAAGGTACTGTCCTTAAAGTCTTAAAATACAACAGAGTGAAAGTCATTGACCACATTCTACTTCGAATCTGAGGATCAAAATGCCTAAAACTCTGAGATGAGATGATTTTTTTTTTTTTTTTTTTGAAGAGTTGAGAACTTCAAGTCCTGTTTGATGTGATATTTTAGGAAGACCTTCAGTGGTTGGTGTTCTCTATTCTGTGTCTCTCTTCGTACAGACAGTTACATTTAATCAGAACACTTTCATAATCAAGTCAGACGCCCCACGGCATGATTCCCTCATTTTACAAGCATTCACAGGAAAACATTTAGTCGAGTTAAAACAGACTTATTAATATAAACTTTTGCAAACTGAGAGAGTTTGAAATTGATAAAACACATGAAAGACGGACCATTCAAATTTCTGTTAAGACAAATTAATTTTAGGATGTGTCTTTTCACACTACAGTTTTTGCATTGTGCATTTCTCAGTGCTGCTTGCATTCGGTACATTTATTGCAATGCATTGATGCCAAACCGACACAAGTGTTTTTTTTGTGCATCTAAAATTTTGACAGTAAAAATAAAAAAATCAACAAAAAATAAAAACACAAATAAAACAGCAAAACTGGCATCTGCAGCTAGAATTCCCAGCGGTACGCACATTGATGATGAAATTGTAACGCGGTTCAGAACCAAGTACTGCAGTGTGACAGGCGTCATTTAACCAAACAAACCAAAAGTCAAAAACAGCCTTAAATGCAATAGTCATCTCATTAAAAAACAAGTGCATGAAATTAGATGCGGGGTTCAAGATGTCCGAGACAACTAGCAAAAAAAAAAATAATAATAATATATGATTATGAAGTAAATTGTAATAAACCAGATGAGTACAAACTTTGAAGTTGGCTTTAGAAAGCCTAGCCTGAAAGTTTGAGGCAATTGTAAATGCTTGAAGTTTAGATAGACAGATTAGACAGGTGCTGATAACATGTGGCTAGCATGATTTAGCACATTGCTAACATGATTTAACACGTTGCTAACATAGGGTGACCAAACGTCCACTTTTTCCCTGACACGTCCTGGCCAGGATTATATTGCCTAAAATGTCCAGGTTTTCATACTTGCTGAAGGCAATGAACAAAAAATAGCATCGCTTTGATCATTCTCTGTAGATCCCACCTTCTTGCGTGCTACGATTGGTCAATTATGTACAATGCCTGAATGTTATTGGTCAAACTACTTTGATGATTCTACTCAGCAAATATGGAAACAGGAAAACAAAGCCAAAACCTGGACGTTTTAGGCAATATAGAAATCCTGGCCAAGACATGTCTGGGAAAAAGCGGACGTATGGTCACCCTATGCTAGCAACATGTTAAATCATGTTGTGCTAAATCATGCTAGCAACATGCTATCAACACCTATCTAATCTATCTATTAGGACCCTAGCTAGCATGTTTTTAGAATGAATAGCATGTTGCTAACATGTTGCTAGCATGTTTCTAAAATGATTAGTATATTTGCTAGCATGTTGCTAATCATGTTTCTAGTATGTTGTTAGCATGTTGCTAGCATGTTTCTAACATGATTAACATTAACTAGCCTAAAGCATGATTAGCATGTTGACATTTTGTTAACATGTTTCTAGCATGATTAGTATGTTGCTATGATGTTTTTAACACTTTCCCCGCCATTGACGAGTTATCTCGTCTTTTAGAAGACAACACTTCCCCACCAAAGACGAATTTTTAACGGCTTTTCGTGTTTTCACTGTTATACACTAGGGGGCGCTATTACACATCTTCTGAACGAGTACAAAACCTCCCGAACAAAAACACATGTGTACAGGACGGAGAAAAGAGCGATCTCTTATGTAAACAGATGCATATGAAAAATAATGCGATCATCAGCAATGGCAGCATATAAATGAAAACTGCATAATGTTAAAATGTTGATCCAGGAAGTGGTATATGTCTGTGCAAGCTTTGGAGGTGTTGATGGAAGCGATTTACTGGATTTATGCTTTGATAATCGTACTGAATATTACCCAGATGTAGTTTTTGATAAAAATTTGATTCTCACCTTTTTCTCAAAATTATGCGTTTTTATGAAACCTACCTATATTCAAGTTGATAAAAAAAGAATGCTTTAAGCTAGAATAAAACTGATTTTTTTTTTTGTTTAAAAGAAGAGGCTCTGATCTTTATTTTGGTGTATTGCATATTCAAATATTCATACAGAAAAATATTCTGGAGGCCATCAAATTTGAGTGAAAATCATCAAAACCGCTGGCGGTGGCTGGCAACTTTTAAAAAAAATGCTAGCGGGGAAAAAAGTTAACATGATTAGCATGTTGCTGACATTTTTCTAGCATGATTAGCATGTTGCGAGCATGTTTTTAACACGATCAGCATGTTGTTGACATGTTTCAGCATGATTAGCATGTTTTTAGCATGATTAGCATGTTGTTGACATGTTTCAGCATGATTAGCATGTTTTTAGCATGATTAGCATGTTGTTGACATGTTTTAGCACGATTTACCATGTTGCTCTAGGATAGTCATTAACTCAACGTTCCTTTGTTACTAGTTCTAAAGTGACATTTTCGAATTAGTAATGGAGGCTTGGGCTCAGCTGTTAAACTGAGATCTGAATCCGTTGTGGAAGGAAGTATTTCTGCACAAAAGAGTGTTTTTAAAAACACTCTGTTGCTGTCTTTTTATTTACACACTTGTGCCGTCAAACTGTTGTATAAACACAGTATCACACTCGTAGCAGTGCGATATGGCTGTATATCAGCATGCTGTGATATATCACAGCCATATGGCACTGCCACTCCTGTGATATTGCTCATATAAAGTATATTATCAGAAAAAAGTAATACATTTTTACATGACTTTGAGAAAATTTGCCTCCACTGAAGCTAGAAAAAAATGACCATCTGTACAAAAGAGTCATTTCACTAGTTACATTTAAGACTTAAATATAGTGCAGAAATAACAGTGTTAGTGTTGTAAAATTCATCAATTTTAGGGGGGGAAAAAATCTATTTAAGCTGTAAAGTACGCCAAATACCCTTTTTTAACTCTGAGCTGAAAACAGGCTCAGAGTTTTTAACATTTCATCGTGTTTATTTTAAGGTTTACACAAAAACATCTCACATTTTGAAAGCGGTCAGACTTGTGGACGCCACAGTAGACAGTCTCATACATCACAATGGAAACGCTGGCTGTCTAACTTCAGCAACTTTAGAGTCACACAAAAAGTTGCACTTGAAGATCCTCATCAATTGTGTCTCATCTCAAGGTTTAATTTCAGCCCTGAACCTTTCACAGGCTGGTGATAGTACAAAAAAAGAGGCATTTGTTGTGGCCCACAGCTACAGAACACTATGAACAACAAAAACAATTGTAGTTAACCCTCTGGGGTCTGAGGGTGTTTTGGGCCCTGGAGAAGTTTTGACATGTCCTGACATTTGTGCTTTTTTCAGTTGCTAATAAACATTTTAATGACTAACTTTAGTAGCACCATAATCAGCACAAACTGGGCTACAATAATATGTGAGCAGCATGTATGTATGTGATTGTGTTTTTGAGAAAACAACGTTTATGCGTGCTTAGTGAAAAACTAAAATTTTAAAGTCACTGAAATAAGGCCATAAAACACATACAGAACATTTGTTCACAGGACTAAGGTCACTAAAGCAATTTCCTTTGTTTGTTTCTGGACGGTTGGGTATCTTGCTGTGCACAGTCGATGTCACTCGTTATAAGCAAAAACTAAATAAATACAGTGCATACATGCATAAAATATGAGGCTCTGATAAATAAGCCTCTGATGTGAGGATTTAAGCTCCAAGCATGATCTCAGTTACCCTAGAGACCTAAAGTCCAAACATTTCAGAAGTTCTGATCCTGCTGGGCCGCACTGATGCCCCTGATGTTCGGCAAAACAACTCAAGAGGCTGCATTTTGATTTTAGAAACCCATTACGACTAAAGGATTTCTGGCATTGTTGCAGAAACATACACAAATGTACATTTAATTTGTGGCTACTGCGCCTATTCAATTACAGGAAAAGCGATTCTCAGAAATGAAAAGAAAGAGAATTCAGAATTTCCTCACTAAAAGGGTTCTTTTCACAGCGGCACGTGTATGTTCTGTTCAATAGCAGCATAGGGTCTGCTATCAATAAGCCTTGACGTTCACTTATATTCATTTGCGGTCAGGTTGAAAGTGTATTTCTTACCAAACTCTCCTGGCACTGAGATCTCATACACACAGGACTGGCCCGCGGTGTAGTTGCGAGGGTAGTTTGGGGACAAAATAGTGCCCTCTGAACCCGTCGACCGGCTTCCACATGGAGCTGGAAGAAACAAACGAAGGTTAAATGCAGTGTGAATGCATGTACATATCCAAAACACACCCAAACACAACGTTAATGGTGGACTAAATCATGTATTGCTTGTTTTACAGACCAGTTAACATGTGGATCAGTCTTTCATTCTTGTTTCAATGCGTTTTAAAATTCAAACTAGCCAGACTCTTTTAAAAACACAACATGTATGGTGCAAAAACATGCATGTATGTATATGTGTGCGCGCGTGTGTGTGTGTGTGTAATTCAATGAAATATTAGATTAAATACTTAAATTGTTGCATAGAAGTTGAAGCACTAAAATGACTATAAAGAAAAATAAAAGCTAAACAATAATATAAAAAACACTTAATTACTAAATTTACTAAAACTAAAAACTGAAAATATAAAAATTCAAAATAATAAATACTTTAATAGTATATAAATACTAATACTATATATTATACTAATAATACTAAAATAACACTAATGTGATGCATTGTTTGTTAAATTGTTTAAATGTGTTTTCAACTATTTACTGATTTAATTATTTTTGCCATACACATACTGTGCCACAATTTTAGAGAAAATGTTTCTTTATAAAATGATGATGATCAAGTGTCCTATATGTAATTACATTATAGCTGAATAATATTGCAAAATTTAAACTCTTATAAAAGTTCTTGAAATACACATTATTTAGTGTCATACCACCTTGTAAAGAATGCTCATGCTAATAAAAATATATACTTTCTTCTGACACTTCATTTAAAAACATGTGGCATAAATAAAAAAATTATTTTTGCCTTGGGGCCAAAACTATTTATTTATTTTTTTTTTTACAGATGAGTCCCACTTTAAGGCACCGATAGGAGACTCCATCTCATGCAAGTCTATATTTTATTTAACAAATTTGTCAAAAATAACAAGTATATAAATAAAATAAAGTCAAACTTTGCTTTGTGGAAAGTGGAAAAAATGAGTCCACCTTTAACAGGACGCTCATTTGAGGAGAAACTCTGTACCTGAACCATGTTTAACAAAGGCAACATACAGCAAGGTGTAAATCTATATAATGTGGCACAATATGACAGCTGTGGAAGGAGTGCTAGAGTTATAGTGAGCATTGTCAACAGCGCTCAGTCATTCATCAACCAGCTAGAACAGAATTATAGGCCTGACAATAATACTTTTCAATCTCATACTCTAAAATACAACCTATACAGTCTTAAGACACAGTCTTTATGCAATCATCGATTAGAGGGCTGTTCACAATAAGCGAAACAATTTAGCATAATGCAAGAGAAATGGGCAAAAATAATTGCGGCAAAAGGGGGATAAAAAGTAATTAGGATCTAATGGAGCAGGCAGAAGCTTTCATCCAGGCATACGAGTCCGCAAAATATAAATCGTTCTTTCGAGTGACATTTATAGCCTTTGACTTACACAAGTGGGAAAACTGCTGCCCCGTTTGCATTATTTGATGTGAAATTCAAAGTCTCAGTGTGGGTTTATTATTGCTGATCCCACAATATTCTGTGGTGAAATATTAATTTCAGAGGATTAGCAAACAAGACGCGGTGACAGAGTCAATACATCAGAGCGCTGAAATCATTCACTCCTGAGTCGAAGAACATCATCATTTGTGACTCAAGTTATAATTGTTAATCTCTGCAGATGACAAGAAAAGTGTTTACAATGTTTCATGTCAATTTAAACATCTCCCAGTTTCACAAATCTATAAATGTAGACTGCATCTCAAAGGAAGTAGTACACACATGCAGTGTACATCTCATACAATGACTTCCAAAGGGTGCTGATTTCTTTCCAAAGTGCCTATATTATTGAGATCCATCTTTTCACACTGATGACACTTGAGGGATTCATACACAACTACTACAAAAGATCTGGGGGTGAAAACCTTTGAGAAGGATGATGATGTGTACATTTTGCCTAAACATCTTATTTCATTCAGTACTGTCCTTCAGAAGCTTCAGAAATTACTTAAAAGTTTCCCAGAAGACAAAACAAGTACTATTTACCCTGATCGTTCAGTTATGCTCTTATAGTTCCTCAATTGTCCTCAGTGTGAAAACATGGATGTCAAGATCATACATTGGGTCAAATATGCAGATGTTGCTGGAAAATTACATAATGTGCAGGACCTGTAGGATTTTTCTCAAGAACAGTGGGCAGTTCAACTGCTCAGAACAAATAACTACTGTATCACAAAACGCAGAAACCGATCATCCAGGTACACACATTAGGAAACAAGTGTACATAAACTTTTGAATGGGGTCATTTGTGTAAATTCAGGCATTATTTTGTCTTGTGGACTATATGTATGCATGACATCTGTTATGTGTAATAGCTTATTCAAAGACGTACTACAGTAAATGGAAGGGAAACAATGCAATTGTGTTCTAATTTCGTTAAAATGTAAAAACATTTTGCAGAAATATAAACACACTGAATATATGATATCTAATCTAACTTGATCATTTCAGTCTTTTGAATACACTGTAGCTCTCAATATTTACAAAAGCCAATTAGCCAATCGCATGCAAGAAGCAAAACACAGTAAAAATAGACCGTTATCAAATTACCAAAGGCATGTTTTAAACATTGTTTATATCTAGAAGAATAATATTTGATTATTTTCATTTATATACATCAATCAGTGTTATTTTAGTGATATTACTATAATTTTATTAACAGTTGAAATCGTTTTTATTTCTATTTTGTATTTTCATTTGAATTTTCTGTCCTAACTGACACGAGAGAAAACGATAGTAAAACTCGTCTGATGATCACTCGCACTTCTGGAAACCTGATAGCCAAATAAAAAGAACTTTAACAATGTTGTCAAATCACTGCGACTATATTGTAAAGATCCAATAAATCGCACAGCTCTACATAAAGCCAGATCATAAGTATATTTCGTTCTGACTTCCATTGTGAAGGATCAATTCACACACTCTGCACACATGCACATGTACACCGTGTCCCCGCCATCTCCAGAGGCACAAGTAAGCCGCAGCGCATAATCCAGCATCTCTTCACACCGTGAGCTGGTCTCACAGCTGGAGGAAGTGTAAAAGAGAGCCGTCAGATGCCCCATCAAGCCCTTGTGGGTTTGTGCGCACATGTGGCAGAGTGAAACAGTCCGTACACGAGACCCCAGCACAAACACATCCATTATTAATCAATGCTTTCCAGGTGGAAGAGCACAAGCCTGAAACAACACCTATGAAGTGAGTGGCAGGAATGAAGAGTGTTGTGACCGCTGTCTCATCGTCTCCAGAGGCACAAGTAAGCCGCAGCGCATAATCCAGCATCTCTTCACATGAGCTGGTCTCACAGCTGGAGGAAGTGTAAAAGAGAGCCGTCAGATGCCCCATCAAGCCCTTGTGGGTTTGTGCGCACATGTGGCAGAGTGAAACAGTCCGTACACGAGACCCCAGCACAAACACATCCATTATTAATCAATGCTTTCCAGGTGGAAGAGCACAAGCCTGAAACAACACCTATGAAGTGAGTGGCAGGAATGAAGAGTGTTGTGACCGCTGTCTCATCCTCCATGACAAACACAGAGAGCGGAGTAATTGGCAGGAGACGGATCTAGACATAGACTAGCACTTGAGACCAAAAAACAGAAAAATGTGTAACTAGTGTTGAGGCACAACTAACTGAATTTTAGTTTTACTTAAACTTCTGTAATCTGACAAATATGAATGTGTAATTGGATATTCCATAGGAAAAAGTTATTGTGAATCAATCTCTTATGCTCACCAAGGCTGCATTTATGTAATAAAAAAATACAATAAAACATGAAATAATATTACCTTCTAAACAAACTGCTTTCTATTTGAATATCTTTAAAATTAAATTTATTTTTGTGATGCAAAGCTGAATTTTCAGCATCATTACTCCAGTCCTCAGGGTCACATGATCCTTCAGAAATCATTCTAATATGCTGACTTGCTGTTAAAATGTCTAATCAAATATTATTGGTGCTCAATTATTAAATAAGGTTTTTTATTATTATCAATGTTTTTGCTGCTTAATATTTTTGTGGATGTATTTTTCAGGATTGTTTTATGAATAAAAGTTCAAAAATATTTTGTATTTACAAAATGTTTTTTAATCACTTTTGATCAATTTAATGCATCCTTGCTGAACGAAAGTATTAATCTAGTAAAAAAAATAATAATAATTTTCACTTGTCCGATATACAGTGCATACCCACTGTATATCGGGCAAGTGAACTTTTTTTTTTTTAAGGGGGTCTGAAAGTATTCAGACCCCTTTAAATTTTTCACTCTTTGTTATATTGCAGCCATTTGCTAAAATCATTTAAGTTATTTTTTTTTCCTCATTAATGTACACACATCACCTCATATTGACAGAAAAACACAGAATTGTTGACATTTTTGCAGATTTATTAAAAAAGAAAAACTGAAATATCACATGGTCCTAAGTATTCAGACCCTTTGCTGTGACACTCATATATTTAACTCAGGTGCTGTCCATTTCTTCTGATCATCCTTGAGATGGTTCTACACCTTCATTTGAGTCCAGCTGTGTTTGATTATACTGATTGGACTTGATTAGGAAACCCACACTCGTTCTGACTTCCATTGTGAAGGATCAATTCACACACTCTGCACACATGCACATGTACACCGTGTCCCCGCCATCTCCAGAGGCACAAGTAAGCCGCAGCGCATAATCCAGCATCTCTTCACACCGTGAGCTGGTCTCACAGCTGGAGGAAGTGTAAAAGAGAGCCGTCAGATGCCCCATCAAGCCCTTGTGGGTTTGTGCGCACATGTGGCAGAGTGAAACAGTCCGTACACGAGACCCCAGCACAAACACATCCATTATTAATCAATGCTTTCCAGGTGGAAGAGCACAAGCCTGAAACAACACCTATGAAGTGAGTGGCAGGAATGAAGAGTGTTGTGACCGCTGTCTCATCCTCCATGACAAACACAGAGAGCGGAGTAATTGGCAGGAGACGGATCTAGACATAGACTAGCACTTGAGACCAAAAAACAGAAAAATGTGTAACTAGTGTTGAGGCACAACTAACTGAATTTTAGTTTTACTTAAACTTCTGTAATCTGACAAATATGAATGTGTAATTGGATATTCCATAGGAAAAAGTTATTGTGAATCAATCTCTTATGCTCACCAAGGCTGCATTTATTTAATAAAAAAATACAATAAAACATGAAATAATATTACCTTCTAAACAAACTGCTTTCTATTTGAATATCTTTAAAATTAAATTTATTCTTGTGATGCAAAGCTGAATTTTCAGCATCATTACTCCAGTCCTCAGGGTCACATGATCCTTCAGAAATCATTCTAATATGCTGACTTGCTGTTAAAATGTCTAATCAAATATTATTGGTGCTCAATTATTAAATCAGGTTTTTTATTATTATCAATGTTTTTGCTGCTTAATGTTTTTGTGGATGTATTTTTCAGGATTGTTTTATGAATAAAAGTTCAAAAATATTTTGTATTTACAAAATGTTTTTTAATCACTTTTGATCAATTTAATGCATCCTTGCTGAACGAAAGTATTAATCTAGTAAAAAAAATAATAATAATTTTCACTTGTCCGATATACAGTGCATACCCACTGTATATCGGGCAAGTGAACTTTTTTTTTTTTAAGGGGGTCTGAAAGTATTCAGACCCCTTTAAATTTTTCACTCTTTGTTATATTGCAGCCATTTGCTAAAATCATTTAAGTTATTTTTTTTTCCTCATTAATGTACACACATCACCTCATATTGACAAAAAGAAGTCATCAAAGTTGTCCAAAGACAAGAACGCATTTTGTTTTTATAACGTTGATGAAAGGTTTTGATCCACTTCAAATACTGACTACTGTATATACAGGTGCATCTCAGTAAATTAGAATGTTGTGGAAAAGTTCATTTATTTCAGTAAATCAACTCAAATTGTGAAACTCGTGTATTAAATAAATTCAATGCACACAGACTGAAGTAGTTTAAGTCTTTGGTTATTTTAATTGTGATGATTTTGGCTCACATTTTCTTATGAAGTATTCTAATTTGTTGAGATAGTGAATTGGTGGGTTTTTGTTAAATGTGAGCCAAAATCATCACAATTAAAAGAACCAAATACTTAAACTACTTCAGTCTGTGTGCATTGAATTTATTTAATACACAAGTTTCACAATTTGAGTTGAATTACTGAAATAAATGAACTTTTCCATGACATTCTAATTAATTGAGATGCACCTGTATACAGCAGCAAAATGTTTTTTAATATTGATGATCAGCTTTGCCATCACAGAAATAAATTATATTTTAAAATAATATATTAAACAGTTATTTTAAATTGTTAAATTATTTTCAATTCTTTTGCAATAATACTGTTTTACTGTATTTTTTTTTTCAAATAACTTTCAAAACATTAAAAAATCTTGGTCACACTTTATTTTAAGATCCAATGTTTGCTATTAGCAAACCATTAACTATGACTTTTGCCTCAAACTACTAATTTGCTGCTTATTAATAGTTAGTAAGGTAGTTTTTTTTATTTATTTACAGTAGGTATTGGGTAGGATATTGCCATGCAGAATATGTGCTTTATAAGCACTAATAAACAGCCAGTATGTTAATAACAGGCATGCTAATAAGCAACTAGTTAATAGTGAGAACTGGTCTCCATACTAAAGCATTACCAAAATCTTAAATACGTGTATATACCAGAATGGAGTCATGGAGTTTTATTCAACGTTTACAAAGAAAAACTGCGATTATCAGACCAAGAGCATGTATTAAAACAGAAAACAGAGTTAATATTGATGAAACCGTCCACTGAGATCTGAATCCACTGAACATGCATCTGCCTGATAAGTCAGCAACTAGTTGGTAACACAGCTCTTGCTAAAGTAAAACTTTCGTCTTCAGTCCAACTCTCCCAGGCATAGCTAAAAACATCACAAAATATGCTGAATATAAAGTCTTTCCATAACATTTGCACTGTCTCTTAGGAGATGTGGGGAGCGATGCTTTATATCAGCAGCTCTGTGAAGATAATTTGCAAAATAGCGCAGAACAATGAGCCATTACTGAATCATTGAGTTGTTACCCGCTGCACTGTAACCAAAAACCATTGCTTTTGTTCCAGCGGACTGGCGTCTCATTCCATATGATGCATTTCCAACACAAACTCATCCAAAGAGGGTCAGCAAGGCCAGCCATGCATGCATGCAGAAAAAAACTCAGAAATCAATAGACCAGCCTTCAGTCCGGATCTGTGCGGTATCAATTCAAGGCTGTGTCAGACGCCTCATGCACAAACATGTGAAAACTTCTGTTTCATTTCTTTGTCATTAATTTCTCTACCATCCACTTGTGTCCTCTATACACATGGGATACAAAGACCTCTCTGTCAACTACATTTCTGTTTGCACAGAGAACAAATACTGGACTTTGACTGATTCATGGTTATCTCTACCAGACTTCTCAACTAGCTTAAAGGCCCGTTTACACCAAGAACGATAACTATAAAGATAACGATAAAGATATAGTTCTAAAAATCATTCTCAATATTAAAGAATAGCCACACCACAACTATAACGATAAAGGCACAGGGAAACAATGTTGTTGGAAACACAATTTTTTATCCAGCTGATGAAAGATAACATTGACAGCCAATCAGAATCAATTCTGCTGTAACGAACTCGAGAATTTAATCTGGCAGATGAGTGTGCACTTAGAATAAACGGACGATACTGGTGTGGACGCTAATATAGTAATCGTTACAGTTATCTCAATAGTTATCGTTCTTAGTGGAACGGGCCTTAAGCCTATAGCAATCGTCCCTTGTGCAGCCAGCTTCATCAGAAAGACCTTACACCACTTGCAATCAGTGTTGGGGAGTAACTAGTTACATGTAACGGAATTACATAATTTAATTACAAAATAAAAGTTAATGTAATCAGTTACAGTTACTAAGAAAAAATGTGTAATTAAATTAGTTACTTATGAAAATGTTAAGGATTACAAAAGGGGTTACATCTGATTTTTTTCACACACACTCCCACATACAGATTTAATTGAGTTCTTTCATAAATTGCAGTGACTGCTCTACAGTATGAAACACCAATGTTTCAGAAGTTTATAACATGCTTATATGCTTTATTTTTTTTTTCTAAGGCATTGCTAGATTGCAGTGTTTCCTGTCATAGCTACGCAAAGATTTCATTTCAAAAACAGTATCATAGCTATTAAACTATTTCTTGTTATGATTTTAAATATGTATTTAACCTCTTTAAAATTAAAATATTATAATCTTAATTCAAGTGATGAAGGATTTCGAAAGTCTGACAGTTATCAGTGTTGAGCACATATTGTAAGTTTAACCCTGCCTGGTTTACATGTTTGAAAATGATTAACAGTTGAAAACTAAGTTGAAAAGTAATCAAAAAGTAATCAAATGTAATCAGTTACATTACTTTAATAAAGTAATTGAAAAGTTACACTACTTATTACATTTTAAGTAGGGTAACTTGTAATCTGTAACCTATTACATTTCCAAAGTAACCTTCCCAACACTGGTTAAAATTAATAACTTGATAGCATGCAATGTCATGTAGTCATCTTCAACAGTAATATTTCATCTGCAAAAAGTCATAAATATAATCTAAATCTGGATAACATGTCTAGATTTTTGACACTTCTGCTCATTCCAATCACTTGACTGTAGTAGGTAATGCCAATTTTTCACAATCCAATCAATTCCAATCAATTCGATTTTTAAATTAATTCTAGGGTTTTTTTTGTTTTTTTGTTATTTCTTTTAATATTTATATTTTATTACAGCTTTATTTCAAATATTGAAAACATTTTTATTAGTTTTATAGTTAATAGCAATAACACTGAATCAAATCCTTTTTCAATGCATAAAATCAAGTCCTGTCCAGCATTTTATTTATTAAATATGTTTTTGCACAAGGAAATATTACACCTTAAACAATATAATTTACCTGTAAAACCTTAAATATTATTAACAAATCCAATCAATGCATTTTACCTTGAAATTTAAGCATGTTACCTCAATTCTTTTCTACATGCAAATACTTTTAGTAAGTTTATTCAATGTTCATCTTGCATTTTAAATCAACATGAAATCAAAATTGACCCAATTTAATATACATTTACTTAATATACATCACTGACCTTACTAAGAATGATTCATCCGTGCACATTATTCCACATAAAATAGTTTTTATCCATAAACTTTCAGCAAAATGTATTGACTTGCTCTGCCTCTGAAACAACTTATCAAATAAACAACTAAATAAAATCAAGCTCCTCCCTACATACAGCAACTTCACCATAGAGAAAAACTTCACCTTTATATGTCTGTGGGATTATTGATTTGCATGTAAACTCATAAACCAGACTCTTATAATGAGGTGATTTTTGATAGTTATTATCAGGGTTTTGTTGACACTCATTAAGAATTCACATGCACATCTTACTGATTGTGCCTAATCAGCCGATGTGTAAGGTCACAAAATGCCTTAAATTATGTTCTTTTATTAGCGAAAGCTCGTCACACCTCGATTTTGCCCTTTTCTGACAGCTTATTCACTATCTAACACATGGCAGTGTTCTAGTATGCGGTTTACTGATTTGCAAAGTGTATTTTCTAAATTTATCAGTGTTTTGGAGTACATGTAAACACCCTCGTGTTGATCTGGGAGAAAAGAAACACTGTACAATTCTGACTTGCATTCACAAGCAAAACTACTGTAGGATAAAACAGTATTCCACACAGCTCCAAAAATAGAGCGTCACGATGGTATCTGGGTCGTAAGGGGATGTTCTAAGCACAATACAGATGGGAACGTGAGCATACCTTGGCAGCTGGGTAGAGCTCTGTTCCACTCGGGTCTGTTGGTGCCGCCCATGACACAGGTGAGACTGGAATAACCCTGGAGCTGGTAGCCTGGATCACAGTGGAAGGTCACAGTGGAGCCCAGCTTATAGTCTCCACCCAACCGAGTGCCATTCATCACGCTGCCTGGGTCAAAACAAGCCTCACGCAGTTTAGCTATACGGGAGAGGAACACAAGACATATGGCGTATGTTAAAGCTGTAGAAGATGAAAAGATCTGAAGGTATGAAAATGGCAAGCGGTGAGTCACTGTCAACCTTTGAAACTTTCCAGTTTGCGCTCAAGCATCTTGAAACCGTATATCATGACAATCTTAAAGGAACCGTTTACCAAAAGATGAACACAACGTCATCATTTACTGATAAAAATCAATAAGTGCATCTCTCAAGGGCACAAATCCAGGTTGAGAACAGCCTCTTTAACCACCAGTCCGAAACAAAAGAGCAATTACCTTTGTATTCCAGATGGAAGCCCGTGTAGCTCACGGATCCGTCACTGCGGAATGCAATGTGCATGATGTTGGAGCTGCTTTCTACCTTTTCTGGCAGCTTACTCTCTTGAAATGTGCCGATCAGATGACCGTTGCTGTGAGGTCCGTCGTAGATGTACAAGAAGTCATAGTTTGGTTCAATGCTGAAACTGAGAGAAGACAAGTATAGGATCAAAACACAGTGCAAGCAGTGATCTATTGACTTTTTTCTACGCAATTGTCCTGAAGGATTAGTTCAGTAATTGAGAATTCTGTCAGTGTGTCATTGCAAATCATTGCATAAAAAGGAGATGACAAAAAAGGGATCACAAAGTGAGATTTTAGAAAACTATAGGAGGGGGAATATACTGTAGAACACGGTCATTTAAACTACTTTGATAGCACATATGTGACCCCTGGACCACAAAACCTGTCTTAAGTCGCTTGGGTATATTTTTAGCAATAGCCAAAAAAACACTGTATGGGTCAAAATTATCGATTTTTCTTTTATGCCAAAAATCATTAGGATATTAAGTAAAGATAATGTTCCATGAAGATATTTTGTAAATTTCCTACTGTAAATATATCAAAACTTAACTTTTGATTAGTAATATGCATGGCTAAAAACTTCATTTGGACATCAAAGGGGCTTTGTATAAAAGCGTCTGCTAAATTACTAAATGTAAATGTAAATCTTTAAAGGCGATTTTCTCAGTATTTAGATTTTTTTGCACCTTCAGATTCCAGATTTTCACATAGTTGTATCTAAATCTATAAAGCTTATTTATTCAGCTTTCAGATGATGTATACATCTCAATAAAAAAAAAAAAGTAACCTTATGACTGGTTTTGTGGGGTCACAAATGATGTATATTTTGGAACTTTAATATGGTCACTACGCGCTATCGTATGAAAAACAGCTGTGTGAAGATTTGCAACTAGCATACAGGTTTGAAACTATCAACAATGATAGAAACTTGCCTTTTGGATGAACTAGCACATTAAATCTTGGTATATACTGCAAAAACGATTTCTGCAGTATTTTCATCTTTTTTTTCCCAGTACAAATATCTAAACATTAATTAAGATACATTTACTTGAAAAGAGAAAACTGGGCGGAGCTCGTAATGCTGTCAACAAGCAAGCTTGATAAATTTTCATGTTTTCAGTAGGATGCTGCTTGTTTTTTTTCATCTCTCCTATTTTACAGCAATCACACATTATTAGCATGTCTACACTGCAAAAATGGCTATTTCTTAGCATTTTGTTTTTAATTGTCCATTACAGTTACAGTTGTGCTCATAAGTTTACATACCCTTGCAGAATGTGCAAAATGTTAATAATTGAAACAAAATAAGAGGGATCATGAAAACTGAATGTTACTTTTTATTTAGTACTGTCCTGAATAAGCTATTTCACATAACAGGTTTTTTTACAAAATTATAACAATGAAATGACCCCATAAAAATGACCCTATTCAAAAGTTTACATATCCTTGAATCTTAATACTATGTGTAATTTCCTGGATGATCCATGACTGATTTTATATTTTGTGATAGTTGTTCATGAGTCCCGCGTTGGTCCTGAGCAGTTCAACTGCCTGCTGTTCTTCAGAAAAATTCTCCAGCTCCTGCACATTCTTTGGTTTTCCAGCATCTTCTGAATATTTGAACCCTTTCCAAAAGTGACTGCATGATTTTGAGATGCATATTTTCACACCGAGGACAACTGAGGGACTCATACACAACTATTACAGAAGGTGAAAACATTTACTGATGCTCAAGAAGGCCACACAATGCATTAAGAGCCGGGGGATGTAAACTTTTGAACAGGATGATGATGATGTGTAAATTCTTCTCATTTTGTTCAACGATCATATTTTTTCATAGTACTGGACTTCAGAAGCTACATAAATACTTACATGTCTCCCAGAAGACAAAATAAGTACAATTTACCCTGATCATCCAATTTAAAAAGTTTACACTCCCCGTCTCTAAATGCATTGTGTGGTCTTCTTGAGCATTATTACATGTTTTCACCTTTTGTAATAGTTATGCATGAGCCCCTCAATTGTCCTCAGTGTTAAAAGATGTATCTCAAAATCATACAGTCGCTTTTGGAAAGGGTTCATATATGCAGAAGATGCTGG
Source organism: Sinocyclocheilus grahami (assembly GCF_001515645.1). Classification (NCBI taxonomy): domain Eukaryota; kingdom Metazoa; phylum Chordata; class Actinopteri; order Cypriniformes; family Cyprinidae; genus Sinocyclocheilus; species Sinocyclocheilus grahami. Next base: position 2,783,353 of record NW_015505332.1, read on the forward strand.
AAAACCAAAGAATGTGCAGGAGCTGGAGGATTTTTCTGAAGAACAGCAGGCAGTTGAACTGCTCAGGACCAACGAGGGACTCATGGGACTCAACTATCACAAAATATAAAAAACAGTCATGGATCACCCAGGAAATTACACATAGTATTGAGATTTAAGGGTATGGAAACTTTTGATTGGGGTCATTTTTTATAAATTAATATTAAATATTAATATTAATTAATAAAATTAATTATTTTGTCTTGTGGAGTATATGTAAACATCTGTTATGTGAAATAGCTTATTCAGGGCAGTACTAAATAAAAAAATAGCATGCAATTTTCATGATCCCTCTTTTGTTTCAATTACTAACATTTTGCACATTCTGCAAGGGGTATGTAAACTTATGAGCACAACTGTATATAAAAATTCTTGAATCAACATATATTTACTCAAGAAGGAAAATGACTTAATTTTGTTGTTGTTTTCTGTAAAATGTGTCAAAATCAAGTAGGTTTATGCAGTGTTAATTTCGTTGACAAATTATTTTCGTCAACGACATTTTCTCACAGATGAAAACGAGACGATAACTAAATAAAAAACTGTTTTTAATGACAAAAACTAAAACTAACATATACTCTCATTTTTGTCAAAATCGTATACTCTCATTTTCGTAAAAACGAGACGAAAATGTTAGGGAAGGACGATTTGGGAAGATATCCAGGCAGACTCAGTCAAGACTGATGTCTTATGTGGAAGTTACAGTAAGTACATTTGCATTGTATTTGTACCGTCGTGATCTAACCGCGGGAAAACACAGCGCTTCTGACTGCTTCAGTGCGGGTTGTAATCAATGAATAGTGCACATTTATGCAAATCGATTGCTTATGAACTGAAATGTTATGAAAATGTTGATGAATTATGACAATGTTTATTAGACGATATTTATATGGTAATATGTTTTAAATGGTTGTAAGAATGCATATTTTATTTCCCTCATCTGAACTTGAATGAGCAGCCTGCAACTGTACAGTCCACAGTGCATACATTCCAAAATAAGCGTCACACTGTATTTCAAGCTTTTTTTCCTGGTCATTGTTGATATTTTGAGTACATAAACTGTATTTAATTTAATTTTCCATTTAATTAACAACTATTGTAGCTTCTGTCTGAGATTCCCCATCACAGGATGGACGGCCTAAGAACATTATTCAAAATATTATTTAATAAATACATTTTACTAGCATCAGGGTTTTATAGTGAAAACTAAAACCATAAAATATTCTTCTTTAATTGAAATAAAATAAATGGTAACCGAAATTATAAAACAAATCTATAGAAAAGGAAATACATATCTAAAATACATATATTAAAAAAACGTATTTTATTTCATTTAGTTTATAAGCTTTAGTATTTGATGTACTAAAATAACCAAAACAGAAATAAAAAAATAATGCATTACAATTTAACTTAACCCTTTAAATTTTAGTCTACTAAATATACTTTAGATTTAGTCGACTAAAAATGTATGTTATTTAGTCGACTTAAACTAAACAAACAATTCAGATGACTAAAATATGACTAAAACTAAACGGCATTTTCATCAAAAGACTATGACTAAAACTAAATCAAAGTTTGCTGTCAAAATTAACACTGGGTTTATGTTTAAAACAAGAAGAATATCTGAAAATAAGACTTAATTCAAAGGGAAAACAAGATTGTTTTTTATCCCATTTGCAGATTAATTTTTTTCTTATTTTAAGCATAAACTTAAGAAAAAAATACTCAATGTGTCACAATTTTTCTTCTTAAGTACTTTTTCTTTTAAATCAAATTCCAGTACAAATATCTAAATATTCTTATATCAAAATACATTTACTTCAGAAGCAAAACAATTTCTAATAAGTACAAAGCTAATAAGTCTTGTTTTCTGACAAAATACAAAAAATAAAAATGTTTATGCTTAAAACTAAAAAAGAAAATCTGTCATTTTTTGCAAATATGCAAATAGCTTATAAAGTGTGATGGCTGTAAAACAGGAAAGAGAAAATAAGCAGCATCCTATTATAAACATGAACATTTATCAAGTGCTTGTTGACAACATCACAAGCTCCATCCAGTTTCCACCATGTGCCCGGCTGAGGCCATTAAAACCTGTGCCTGTGACCTTCCTAAAAGACCCTTTGGGTCATTTGAGGCAGAAAATGTTTTGAAGAGGCTTTTCTGTATGTTTCAGGTGGGGGGAATGTTATGAAGTGGAAACATCCGATGTGGGTGGAAAATGCACATAAATGGCACAGCGATGCTTTGGGAAAATGTAGTCAGAAAATGCTGCACTTAAGTACTGCAATGAGAGCAGACTGCTGTATTAATGTCATTATTTGTTTTTGTCCCAAGACTGCAATGGTAATGCACCAACAATATGCCATTCATTTGAGAAAATGTGTAAATACTGTAATAATGTCACTTGAAATTACGCCTTGCACGCCTCGCAGAGAATATCTAGCTAGAGAGATATTTTTCCAATTACTACACTGACAAAAACACAATTCTAAGTCATAAGTTAATTTGAAATTAATTGAGTTTTTTGTGCACAGATCACGGTCTGATATATCAATACCAAATTCTAATTTACAGTCTAAGATGGAACCAGTTATGGGTCAGTGACGTGACACTCATTTTATATGTTCAGATGTAATAATTTATTCAAAGAAACATAAAAAATGCAAATCACACTGACAATGACTTGAAAACATTTCCTCTATGATTAACCTTTTCAAAAATTCAGTTTGATGTTTTTTTTTTGCGGGACAAAGTCAAAATGTCTAGGTAGTTTATCCATCTTGAGAAATAAAAAAGCAATAAAGAAATACATATAAAAAAAAGTCTCATTAAAAGGCTGAGATTCTTGGGGGGGGGGGGGGGTTTAAAGAAGGGTTTTTTTTTTAAGTTGTGAAATAAGTACTTGAAATAAAACAAACAAGGCAACATTTCTAATTTTCATAGTTTAAACTGATGTACTACAATAACTAAAGCTAAAAATACAAATGAATAAAAACAGAGATATACTTAAGAACGAGAACTAATAAAAATGACAAACACAACAAAAGCAACAAATTAAAATGAAAACTATAAAAATAAAAGATAAAAACAAAAAATATAACAAAAATCAAATCTAATTCAAAATATGAATAAAAAACGATAAAAGCATGATAATGATAGTTACACCACATTTTAGAGTCGATAAAAACGTTCTTCAATTTTTTTGGAGGGGTAACAAAAAATTCTGTTAACAAAAATCTTCCTGTTTTCAGAATGACATATAGTCCTTCAAGTAGACGATCCTACCTGATAAATGCCAAGGAAATTACATAATCAGGGTGAACCGTGATGAACCAATCGCAGTCCTTGCTGTGCGGGTACGGATGGGGGAAATTCGGTGACAGAATGAATCCAGATGAGCCTGTAATGTTTCCACCACAAGGAGCTGGAAGAGATTATTTTCTGTTAATAAAGTACTGAGATAATAAAGTATATGAAATTGTCCCTCCCCGTAGTGTGCGAGCGCTGCTACTTTATCTCAAAATGTCTAGATATCACATGCGTAAATGACCATGTTGGCTAATATATCATTCAATAACTAGCTATGATTCAAATTCAAACCACTTTATTAATATTCATGAGCCAAGCTGATAAGTTCCCACCCCCCCCAACCGTTCAAATTATTCCTAAGCTCCTGCTCTGCCTTTAAACCGGATTGACCTTTAAAATGTCTAAATGTGACTCAAATTTAAAGGCAGTTGAAAGAAAATAGGTTTCACAGACTCCCGCTATCCAGAAAATAAATGCAGTTTCCTAGAAGCATTTATCATGGGAAGTCTTCACCCCAGTTTCCTACAACCTAGAGGTTTAAGTGCTGACTGGGCATGTGATCAGAAATTTCCATCAAAGAGATTTATTATTCCAGGCCTTTTATAAAGGGTGATTCAAGTCATTTCGGCTAGTTATCTTAGACATTTCGTCAGAGCTGACAAGTGTGAAATGAGAGGCTGCCCGTATTTCACAGGCCTCAGGCGGCATCGCTGCAAATTGAATAAATCTCACCGATACATGTAGGAGGGCTGGGCTGCCAGAAGAATCTGTTGTCCACCTGAATGCAGGTGATCCTGGGCTCGCCTTGCAGGTCGTAGCCCGGATCACACGCAAAGGTCACCGTGTCGCCAGGCTCTTTGCCCTCTCCGCTGCGGCTGCCGTTCATGGGCGTCCCCGGGTCCCTGCAGGCGGTCGCCACTGAACCTGCAAAATGGTAACGGTGACCGGCTGTGCTCACTTTTCGCTTACCAGGATATCTCCGCAGGAGGTAGCATTTCCCGCTCGGAAATGAGGTTGCGTGGCCTCGGTAGCAAACAATGGCTCAGTGGGGGCTCGGCTGAGTAGAACACCGTCTAACACGGGTGTGGAATAAGTCTGAGCTACTGTACTGCAAAATCACTTGCTAATGGATGCAGGTGTTTTAAAGCCTCTTTATGTATTTACTTTAAAAAGGTTTTTACTTTCTTCAGGCTGAGGAAGCATTATTCTGGCCAAGCACCTTTTTAGGCAATTACATTCAAAGTGTCTTATGCAAAAAGTAAAATAATAAAAATAAAAAAAAATTTAAAAGAAACAATCAATGCATCTTTGCTGTACTGTTTTTCACTAAATAAACACAAGGAACATACATTACCATTCAAAAGTCTGGGAGCAGTGTTATTTTTTGATAGAAATTAATACTTTTATTAAGCAAGGTTGCATTAATTTAATCAACAGTGGCAGTACATTTATGTATGATGTAACAAAAGATTTCAAATACTTCTTGATTTCTATGATTCTTGACTTCTATGATCTCTATTTCAAATTTTTCTTGAAAAGCATATCAGCATATTAGAATGATTTCTGAAGGATCATGTGACACTGCAGACTGGAGTAATGATGCTGAAAATTCAACTTTGATCACAAGAATAAATTAAATTTTAAAATATATTAAAATAGAAAACAGTTTAGATTGTAATAATATTTCACAATATTACAGTTTTACTATTTTTGATCAAATAAATGCAGCCTTGGTGAGCAGAAGAGACTTCCTTCCACCCCAATTTTTTTTGAAAAAGTACAGTTATTTATTACTATTTATATGCACAAATTTAACCTCAGAGAAATAAACAGCCACATTTATGTTCATACAGTATGTTATTTTTATTTAAACTAATTCTACACAAAGTTTTGAATCGATTAATTGAAATTAAGTGTTTAGAGTGATTCATGAAAGATGAATCAAACTCTAATTTCCAGCACAGGCAACTATAATCATGACACACACCATTACTGTAATATAAAATGAATAGTTTGAAAATGATGGAACATTTATTCATGCCATCCACTTCTACTAAAAATGTTTCACCATTCATCTCAAAGGCTTCATTAGCTAATTTTCTTTTACTTGATACTACAACTGTGTACTGCGGAACTCCTCTGGTTTGAAAGAAAAGTACTTACTTGAGAAGTCAATGGCGAATCCAGATTTGCTAATGTAGAAGTCCGTCTCAAACTGGATGGTGACCACGTTGAGAGTGCTGTGGATGCCGTCGGGTAACAGCGAACCACTCACTTCCTTCAGAGCCATCTCGTTTTCCGGACGCCCGTCCCAAACCTTCAGGATATCATGCGATGCCTCCGTGTCAAAAGCCAAGAACTGCAGACTAAAACAGACACTTAAATTAAAACCTGATTTACACTGAATTACACAGACTAAAATTCCCATGTACCAATAATTAGGTAACACTTCACAACATCTGCCATGATGTTTTGAAGATTGTTGGTGACCAAACAGTTGTTGGTCCACATTGACTTCCATAGTAGTTTTTATTTATTTATTTTTATTTTCCATACTATGGAAGTCAATGGGGACCAGCAACTGTTTGGTTACCAACATTCATCAAAATATTTTCTTTTATGTTCAACAGAAGAAAGAAATTCAGAATTTTCATTTTTGGGTGAACTATACCTTTAACACGAACTAAGCGAGAAAAGTACTTCTAAAGCACATCGACCATGCCGCTCCCTCACCGTCCCGACGTGGCCGTGCAACAATGGGCCGTAATTATGCATGCACGAGACACCACTTTTAACTACGTTGCTTGTGCATGTCATTAATTAAACGTTAAAACTCTGTCCACGTTATTTATGAGCTCGGCCTTGCATGAAAAGCTGTGGACCGCAGCATATATCACAAAAATAAAGGACGTATTATCATTATGGCGGTCTGAGACACAATATCTGCACTACATCGCTCATTAAAGCACTTGTTTCAGTAGCACATTATGGATCAGCCTGAGCAAACGCTCTTCTCATGAGCAAACAGCTTTCCTCGTGACAAAGAAACTACTGTCATTACAATGGTAATGTAATGAACGCAGAGAAACACTCGAGAAAAAGACAGCCGCCCCTAGAGATTATGATGTCTGATATATTTTCAATGGCCTCTTTAGAGCTGGAGTGTCTCTCTTTTTTTTTATACTTTTATATATTCAAGTTCAATATGCAAAGACAACTAAGTAAACCATTCATAGGCTGATTCCCCTGAATAGTGTAAACACAAAATCAAAACATTACTCTTTTTACTTGAGCACCATAAGTGTAGAGCAACACTTGATGAGTCACACCAGATGAGTCCTCTGCACAATCTGACTTTGCTGCAGCCTGAAATTGAACTGCTGGTTTTGTCTGGTCAGAGGAGAACTGGCCCCCCGACTGAGCCTGGTTTCTCCCAAGGTTTTTTCTCCATTCTGTCACCGATGGAGTTTTGGTTCCTTGCCGCTGTCGCCTCTGGCTTGCTTAGTTGGGGACACTTAATTTCCAGCGATATCGTCGACTTGATTGCACAGATACTATTTAAACTGAACTGAGCTGGATGATGACATCACTGAATTCAATGATGAACTGCCTTTAACTGAAAATTGAGTGTTTACTATTGTCATTTTGCATTATTGACACTATTTTCCTATTTAATGCTGTAAAGTTGCTTTGACACAATCTGTATTGTTAAAAGCGCTATATAAATAAAGGTGACTTGACTTGACTTTGAATCAACCAATCACATGATTTTAGAGCGGGACTTTGTGTTTGTTCAACCTATGGAAATGCAGGTGGAGGGTTTGGGAAACCTGTTAGAGAACAGTCAATATTTTTGCAATTCCTTTTTGAAATTAATTTGTCTTACTGCATGATCATTTAAATGAAATGTGAAATGGTGAAACTAGTTAATAGCACCTAGAAAAGCAGATATTTTGAATAGTTCTGGTAATCAAACAGCTGATGGTCCTCATTGACTTCCATAGTATTTCTTTCCCTACTATGGAAGTCAATGGGGCAAACAACTGTTTGGTTCTTCAAAATTCTACAAAATACCTTCTTTTGTGTTCAACATAAGAAACTCGGGTTTGGAACGATATGAGGGTGAATAAATGACAAAAATGTAATTTTGGGGTGAACTAGAAATCTTATTTACCTCTAAATTCTACATATTAGCACTCTGAAAGTGCAATCTGGCAAAAAAAAAAGTGTACATATTAGTACCTTTTGAAAGGGTTCAACCCAATGACACTGTTGTACATTTGTATATGATATTATATGTTAAAATTGCATCTTGAAAAAAAAAGAAATCAGCGATCCACCTAAAACAATAACCAGGTTGTGACACTACAGACCAGCATTACCAATGAAGCCTGAATAATGCAAGTAAAATAATGCAGCCTGAAAGTGCACAAACTAATTTTTCTTAAAACGATCCAATTCGCAAAAGCTCACAACCAAGACTCTATGATATTATGATCATTATATGTGAACCTGGACCCCAAAACCAGTCATAAGGGTCAATTTTTCGAAATTGAGATTTATACATAATCTGAAAGCTGAATAAATAAGCTTTCCATTGATGTATGTTAAGATAGGACAATATTTGGCCGAGATGCAACTATTTGAATATCTGGAATTTGAGGGTGCAAAAAAAAATCTAAATATTGAGAAAATCGCCTTTAAAGATGTCCAAATGAAGTCCTTAGCAATGCATATTACTAATCAAAAATTAAGTTTTAATATATTTACAGTAGGAAATTTACAAAATATCTTCATGGAACATGATCTTAATATCCTAATGATTTTTGACATAAAAGAAAAATCAATAATTTTGACCCATACAGTGTATTTTTGGCTATTGCTACAAATATACCCCAGAGACTTAAGACTGGTCTTGTGGTCCAGGGTCACATATGTGGTTCAAACATGCATGGCAAGTGACCTCTAACCCAGAGTATGAGCAAAAGTAACACAGAACACCCTAGCACACCTTATCAACCACCTAGCCACATCTTAGCAATCACTTAGAAACTTAGAACCCCTTTGCAACCACTCCTAAACCCCTTGCATTATACAGCGTCAAATTGTGCTTGCTGGAAATGCTACTTTATTTTTACACATTCAGCACTAAGGTCTCTAAAAAACCCAGATAGAATGATTAAAAAAATCAATCTTAACAGAAATAACAGCAGAAAGTGATCTGTATGGTGAACAACAACCTGCTTAGTAATTGAGGAAAACTACAAGAACCTAAAAAAATGAGTATTTTATACTGCATTTTATAATTGCATGTGATCTGTTTTGTGAAGAGGGAAAATAGCTTTATAAAGTGAGGCATTTATCAGCTAGCTTTTGCATGAAATATTTAGCACAGCCTCAATGTGCACCATTTTGATGTCTAAATTCCCAAGGCGCTGTCATAAGAGCAAGCAGACCCCCGAAGCAAGCTTCCAGCATCTGCTCACCGGATTCCATCTACAGAGAGCACGGCTACTTCATCTTGACTTCTCTATTCTTCATCAATTTCATCATACATGCTGGACTCGTAAATATTGATGGCTGTATGAGACCAATCAACTTACGTGAAGTTCTTTTATAGTTTGCATGGGATTGAAGCATTTTGAGACTGAGGCTTTTTTCTTTGATCTACCTGTGCTGACTACATGGCAGCTGCCTTCTAAGGTAGCATCTTTAGTGAAACAAAACTTTAAGTGACTGATTTGGAAACAAAGAAAGAGAAACTAAAGACAATTCCCTTTTGAGAGAAAAAAAAAAAAAAACATGGCACATATTCCAGGCCGTTTTATGCTGGTAAGAGCCGGTTTGGCTAGTCTGAGTTTAAATCTCAGAATTCTGACTTGTGTTTCAAAATTAATATATAAAAATCACAATTCTGATGACTTCTCTCATTGTGAGATATAAACTTGAAATTGCTAGTTATAAAGTCCAATTCTGAGGAAAAAAGTAAGCTCACAATTCTGACATTTTTTTATAATTGCACGTTTATATCTCACAATTCTGACTTTATAACTTGCAGCTGTGTTATAAACTGAGAATTGCAAGAAATAAACTTGCATTTCTGAGAAAAAAGCAAACACAGTTTATATTTCAAGTTTATGTAGTATATATTTATATTCTATTTACTTTATTGTGAGTTTATATCTCACAAATCTAACAGTACAACTCACATTTGTGGATTAATACCACAAAATTCTGAGAAAAAAAGTCGTTTTTATTCAGTGGAGGAAACAAGCTTCCATAGTTCACACTGACTAATAACTGACTAATAATTTCAAGATCTTATATGGTATCATATGGCCAATACTAATCTGCACAACCTGATTATTGTTATTTAGCTGGGCAGCTAACAAGTAATATGGATTTTTATCAACATATAATTAAAATAGTTATGCATAAGAAAATATATGTTTTTATGTGCTATAACTGGTTTGAACTTTTTGCAGTTCAAATGTTCATGCAGCACGAGGCATGACAAATACATTTTTAAAAGTATAAATAATCCATATGGTCTCTCAATTAATTTGGGGTCATAAAAACAGCATGCTGGATAATTAAGAATTTATACAAGAATAAAATCATGTCAGAGCAGCCTATACAGCCATGTTTTGGAAAGAAAGTACCCAAAACATACTTATACTGATAACCAGCAAACAATATGCTTTAACTTTGCAGGGAAAACTAATGGAAGAGCATGCAGAAGTTGTAAATAGTAATTTAATGCGATTAAGTTAGAGCTTCTCAGTTGTCTACAATTGTGCAGCTGGTGGCCGAATCGCCATCCTGGACAACATCCCATTCTGAAGCAGCAAACAGCATCCAAAACACAACATATGCTGGTCTTTTCAACATGGTAATTATAAATATTCACTCTCAAAATGAGTATGTACTCAAAAAAACATTTTCCCCAGTGAGTACTTCATGTTTGCACTGTATAAATCTCAAGGCTACGTGAGCAAGAGATTATCTAGTCATTAACAGTACAAGCTCTTATAAGCACATTAAACTCAGGATTTGAGCAATGAACCAATCTCTGATTAACAATGCAAATGAATCCTTGAACAGCAAAATACAAACACAACCAGTAAACATCTAAGATGGCATTGCTAAGCTAAATGTTTTGTAGTTCTCGATTGACCAAATAAGCAAGCGACACTAAGATGAATTGGTGCATGCTAACAGTCGACAAGAAATCAATGTTGCAACCAACATGCTTAATACACTTTCCTGTTGCACAATTCATTTACTCCAAATTAAAAATAACTTGATAAAGCTCTGATATTACTTCGCATTTACAACCTACATCTTGAATCTTGTAGAAACAAAAAATGTATTTAAAAAATGTTTTATTAATTTCTTATGTTTCTCATTTGTTTGTGTATTTGTGTGTGTGTGTGTGTGTGTGTGTATATATATATATATATATATATATATATATATATTCGCAGTGAATCGCATTTTTGAGGGCCTAAACATGCTCGAAAACTCATAGAACTTTGCGCACACACACCAGAAGTGGCAAAAATTTACATCCGATACGGGTTTCAGAAGTGGGTATGGCAAAATAGCTTGATAGCGCCACCTAACAAAGTGTAACAAAGTGCCTCTCAAGCTATGTTGAACATACATGTACGAAATTCAGTAGACACATGTAACACACCAATACCTACAAAAAAGTCTCCCTGTACGAAGTCCGAAACCCAACATTTTCTCTGCAAGTTGTATGCTGTTTTTGCCATTTTCAGGCGTTGTATTTAAACAAACTCCTCCTACAGATTTTAACAGATCAACATCAAATTTTGTCAGTATAATCTAAAGCCCTTTGTGATGTTAAATTGCACAGATCTTGAGTTTTTGTTGAAGGGCATGTCCGTGGCGGCGTGACAAACTTCGATGTTTTGCAATGAAACAGGAAGAGTTATTTCAGGCATACAATGTCCGATCTGCCCCAGACTTCACATGTTTGATGAGAGTCTTGTCCTGAACACATGCCCATGCCCATATTCAGTTATAGTCATAATGCCACCTGCTGGCAACAGGAAGTAGCATGTTCTATGCTCTAACAAACTCCTCCAAGAGATTTAATGACATCAATATTATATTTGGTCAGTCTACTCTAAAGGCCTTTGCGATGTTAAATTGCGAAGGTTTTGAGTTGTCGTTAAAAGGTGTGTCCTTGGTGGCCTGACAAAGTTTGATGTTTCGCCATGGGAATAGAAGTTGTTGTAATGCCGGGTTCAGATTACACAATATTTTTGTCGATCATGATAGTCACTTTGTCAGATTACATGATTTTGACTCCAAAAATCTTGTCGTGGCGTGGACAAGAAACATGTCAGACTACACGTTGCTTCCCGACCATTCATTGCGTGCCGTCTTTAACGACGCGCGTGATGTCTTCGAGAAGGCGGAACTAGCGACTGACTTCCCGAAAACAAGAGTGTAAACATTGCTGAAGCGCTTCCACTATAGTTCGCCAGCATTTTGTTTTCTTTGTTCTGTTGTGGTAGTCCCTCGATGACACATCATACATGCAGGAGTACTGTTGCCATAGCTCCACGAACCTTTCCTCCATCTCATAATTCCGCCTAGCAGCACTATCATCTCTCTTTCGTTTTGCCATGTTTGAAACCCGTGTATGAAAGAGCTTCTGTGCTGCTATTGGTCAATGTCACCAATGTGACAGAACTCGTCATAGACGACGGAAAAAAATTAAACATGCTAATATTTCTGTCATGATGTCGTGAAGCATCGCAGACGTGGAATCGGTTGTCGTCCACTATGACACACTACACGTGCTGAAACGATGGAATCTTGCGTTCCGACGCCCATTGTCATTTACGAATCCCCACGACACCCTACGTCAAGCAAATCGTGGCAAAATCGGGCTAAAATCATGTAGTCTGAACCAGGCATAACTATATACCATACAATATCGGATCTGCCCCAAACTTCACACATTCAATAAGAGTCCTGGCCTGAACACATCTAAAGGCCAATATTCTGTTATAATCATAGCGCCACGTGCTGGCAACAGGAAATGTCATGTTTTACACCAATTCAAACATACCATGTTCAATCTGCACCAAACTTCATATGTTTGATAAATGTCCTGGCCTGAAGACATCTACATGCCAATATTCAGTTATAGTCATAGCACCCCCATCTGGCAGCACAAAGTTTGGCACATATAAATTACTGATGACATATTCCTCCTATATTTACCACTTTAAATGCATATTGCTCACCGTTCACTGGGACCCTTTCAACTCTGCTTGTAGCTTTAATTTAATTTCTAATTTCTATATTATACAACATGATTTGCATGTTAACAGTCAACAACAAAAAATTTAAAAAAGGAATTAATAATCTACATCTTGAATCATGAAAAATTAAAAACGTTTTAATTATTAAAAAAAATAAATTATTATATATATTTTTTATTCAATTTATTTATATATTTATAAATACAATTTAAATATTTAAAAATAACATTTATATACTTATAATTTATCACAATTTAATTCAAATGTATTTAATTTTTCAAGGTACATTAACATTGTAATTTGTAAAATAAAATTATCATGAAAAATGCTGTGAAAACTGTTAGTTGATGTTACCTAATGCAACTAATGGCAATGAACTGAACCTTACTGTAAAGCATAACCATGGTTTACTTAAAGTTGTCTCTGTACATTAAAATGGGATAATAGAAAGTACTCAAAATCAGAAAAATTACACACATAAGCTTCAGTCTTGTGTTTGCATAAAGCAGTCAAACAAGGTGAACAAAACAGGACAATTACACAAATCCTCAATGCATTGGGATCAAAGTTTAATTGGGTAAAACGTGTAAGATGGTGAAGGACTAAAAGCAGGCTGTAAACACATCAAGCACGGAGCTGCCGGTGCAGGACGCGTGACAGCCACATTCTCGCAGATCAATTATTCACAACAAAAACATGCAAGGTATTTGTGGACACACAACGAACACAGCTGCAACTGCAATTAAGTGGAATCCATGTAAATATAAATGCTCAGGATTAAGGATGCACATGCCCAGTGGCTGTGCTTGGAACAAAACACAATCTTACTACTTATTGAGTTCTGTACATATACTGCATGCTATTTTTAAATCGTATGTAATGAAAATGCATTGCTGTTTTAGTACATTTTAGTAATTTTTTTGTGTTGGTCTTTTTTTTCTTTTTTTACTCATATTTTACTGTTTTACTATATTTACTACTTTACTATTATTATGATTCTTTTATTACTTCAAGTAATAAAAACAAGAAATGTTGTTATTAATCTGTATTATCTGCATTTATGGGTTTTATTTTATTTAGATTTAGTTATTTTACTACTAACAGTAATAAAAAGTAATAAAAACAAGAAATGTTGGTTTGGCAACTAGATGAAACAACAGGTTACAGATTTTTATTTTATTTTATTTGTTTATATTAAACCATTATTTAAAGGGTAATATTAAACATTTCAATATTTCTTGGATCAAAATAATTTAATTATTATTATTATTTTTTTTTAATTCCTCACTTTGAAAATGTTCATCACACACCACAATTTATTCAAACGTTTTTGTATTTGGTTATCAATGAGATTAAAGTACACTGCAAAGTAAAAATCTAACACTGAACTTAAAAAAAATATATATATATTATTTAGGATAGCATTTACATAACTATTTAGTAGGATGCATAAAAAGCAAACATAAAACAAATTATCCTTAAATTACCCCAAAAAATTGTGTCTATTCCACCACAAAATGTTATCAGACATCAGGAAGGGAAAAGACAAACCTAAATATATTAGAGAGAGTGTGAAATGTGTGTTTTAAGAATATTTACTTTCTAAACGTTAACATGATCAAAGGTGGCCAGAGTTGAAGAAACACCCAACCGATGTGTTAGAGACCACCCAGCAATGTGTGGAATTACACCAAGCTGCTGGAGTTCAAAATACAGTACAAGACCAGAATTATGTGCATCCAAACATGCTTGCTGAGCATTTAATTTCAAAACCATGGGTATTAATATGAAGTCGGTCCATCCTACTGCTACTGTATAAAACGGTCCACTCTTCTGGAATGGTTTTCCACTAGATGTTGGAACAAGGATGTAGGAATTCACTCATTCAGACAAACCAGCAGTACTGTATGTGTAACGCTAAAAGAGCAATAATCAAAAGGGGAGCCCAGATACTTTTGACCATTTCATGTGTAAAAAGACATTTCAAAAGAATTGTTTTTCTGCTTCATAACAATCATATCAATCATTTCAACAAAGTTAACCTCTGAAATCAACTGAATTGCAGAGCTGCAAAATTGTCCCCGAGCCTCCAAATGAAGATTCCCACTCTCTCCTTTCTGATTTGTACAATTAAATTTTACAAGCAAACACAATTTCCTGTGTATTTCCTGTCATATGCAATTACAGTGAACAGGAGCACATATAACAATCATATCAATCATTTCAACAAAGTTAACCTCTGAAATCAACTGAATTGCAGAGCTGCAAAATTGTCCCCAAGCCTCCAAATGAAGATTCCCACTCTCTCCTTTCTGATTTGTACAATTAAATTTTACAAGCAAACACAATTTCCTGTGTATTTCCTGTCATATGCAATTACAGTGAACAGGAGCACAAATAATATCATTCCAACCATTTAATCCTAATCAGATTTTAACAAGAGAATGATACAGCTAATTAATTCATTAAAACTACTGTAGGTGTGGGTGAAAGAATCACAATCCAAGCCCACCAGGAGTTACCGTCCCAGAGAAGGCTTGGGAGAAAGTGCTGTTGTCACATGAGAACAAAATTGAACTCTTTAGCATCAATAATATATATATATATATATATATGTAGTGCATTTTGCTTTCAAAAACCTAGGGAGGCGAAATAGTGTAGTGATGGGTACTCTCCCATGGGTACTGACATTATGATATTTGGATCACGTGTCAATTAAGGTGTGTTAATGACAGTGACCGTTTGCTTATGTTAGTCCACCAAGATCCAATCAAATTGTAGCAAACCTTTGTCCACTATTGTGGTCAGAGTGGGGCCCCGCCATAAACTGGGCCCTGGAATGTGCTGTCCACTACATACATACATATATATATATATATGGCCAAAATATTCCTTTAAAAGATACATTGCACATTAATATTTAATGTTTGATGCTAGTTACTGGATATTATATAATATTATATATTCTAATCTTTTATATTCTTTTATATTACATGAAACAAATCAACTAAGTGAAATGGCATGCAACTAAATATGATGAACTATTCCTTTAACGAACACTTTGTTCTGAGTTCTCACTTTTTCTTTTTAGCACAGCTAAGGTCAACATCCAAATGCATGGGATGTAATTCAGCATGTTAACAGTGCCTGATAGACAAATGAGAGGCTGTTAGTGCCACGCAGTAAATGAGCAAGTCCATCTGAACGCCTCCAGCACTGGGCATTAGCAAGTCACACCTCCACTGTCAAAGAGCTGAAGCGGTGCTCAGTACCGCCATTAAAGGGGTCATATGATGTTGCTAAAAAAGAACATTATTTTGTGTATTTGGTGTAATGAAATGTGTTTATGCGGTTTAAGGTTCAAAAAACACATTATTTTACACATACTGTACATTATTGTTTCTCCTCTATACCCCGCCTTTCTGAAACGCATCGATTTTTACAAAGCTCATCGGTCTGAAAAGCGATGTATGCTCTGATTGGCCAGCGATCCAGTGCGTTGTGATTGGTCGAATACCTCAAGCGTGTGACGGAAATATTATGCCCCTACCATACTGTGATGCCGTGTCCCGGCGCGACGAGACAAAACCAATAAAACCCATTACAAACGAGGCATTTGTAGCATCCAATGGGGACATAATTACTGATTATAATGACTTATACTGTCTTTTTACGCGTTGCGTTGCATCGCATCGTGCCGCGTAAACATAAAACCATGTCTGCATTTGTGATTGGAGAAACAACAAACATCAAGCACTACTGTACACTGATCAAAACTCACGTTTTATTCATCAGTGGCAAATTCTTTAAATATGAAAACCTACTTACAGGCTGTGAGTCAGAACAGCATTGTAGTCTACTCTACCAGGATCAGGAAACAGTCCTCCATAAAATGCGTTGCACACACATGAATATTTGGGTTGAACTGTTCTGGAACAGTGTTGTAAATACAACTTAACCGCTGATTTCTAGTTGTATCCACAAATGTGACAACAAATGTTTGTCTAGAGTTTCTTTCCGCATACATTTAGGCGGTGTTATGCAAATCTTCCCACACAGTGACGTAGACGTGGGGGTGTGTTTAAACGAGGCGTTTTAGGAGGGCATAGACGAGTCTTAACATTTAAATAGAATATCTCTTTGGGTTTGAGACTTTAGTCTTTGCAACTTCAGGGATCTTATCTATTCACGAACAGCTTGTAACACCCCAAAGAGAAAGGAAAACTTGAAATCACATAATATGACCCTTTTAACCTCATTCATAATCATTTTTTCCTCATGCTGGGATGATACCATTACGCTACAATCAGCTATAATCCTGCTGCAGAGCCTTGCATGCTTTATGATTAAGATATCAAATAATACAGCACTGTGAACTGTGGTAGACACATTAGAAAACTTCTCATGAGAAAAGAAAAACCTATAATTTCAAACAAAGGAAATTAAGAGTCTCTGTGCTTTCTCAATGGCACTAATAATCCATGCATAAAATGCGCTAATTCAAAGGGTTTCATTACAAAAGCAATAAACCGTGTGTGTGGTGCAGCGAGTGCTGGGAACAATTATACAGTTCAAGCTGACAGTGAAATGAAGATATTAATCCAGAAATGAAAATTAATTGAGCTAATATATTCCGCTGTGAGGTGAGAGGTGGTTTATGACACAAAGATTGAGAGGGAGCGGGAAATCTCATTCACATCTGTAGGCATTCCTACATAGAAATGTACACACAACACCCAAAATTAACTAATTATTACATCTGCCAATAAAAATGTATTTAACATTATTATTCCAAATAAATATTTTGTGCATGTAATGTGACAATCAATGACATCTAGATTCGCTCCTGTCATTTACATCCACAATGGTCAGATTATCATTCTTACAATCTGATAAAACATCCTAAATTTCAGTTCCTATTAAAAATAGTTTCTTACAGTTTTGTAAATCACTTGTATTAACAAACAGTAACATTTTATTTATTTACCAAAGCCAATTTTTAATGATGTTAGACATTTTTGTACAATATCAATTCACTGACAGCATCCTAAATGTGTACAATACTGTTCAACATTTTAGAGTTGGTAAGATTTATTTTGAAAGAAAGAAATTAATACTTTTATTCAGCAAGGACTGATTAAATTGACAGTAAAAACATTTATAATGTTTAAAAAAATAATAATTTCAAATAAATACTGTTCTTTCTAACTTTACATTCATCAAAGGATCTTGAAATCAATGCATCACAGTTTCCATAAAAAATATGAAGCAGCACAATTGATTTCAACATTAATAATAATCAGAAATGGTTCTTGAGCAGCAAATCGGCATGTTAGAATGATTTCTGAAGGATCATGTGACACTGAAGACTGAAGTAATGATGCTGAAAATTCAGCTTTGCCTCACAGGAATAAATTACATTTTACAATATATTCAAATAGAAAACAATTATTCTAAACAAAAACAATATTTCACAATATCACTATTTTACTGTATTTTTATCAAAATAAATGAAGCCTTAGTGAGTATGAGAGACTTCTTTGAAAAAAATAAAAAATAAAATTCTTATGAAACCCAGAGTTTTGAATAAACCTTTAAGAAGACTGTGAAAACATTGGAACTTTTGCAAGGGTGCAGGAGTTCAGCACTCAGACAAATTCCCACAGCGGACTCTCATTTATCAGTAAATTATGACGACGCATTGTGCGAGAAAAGCCTTTTTAATTGCAACTTTATGAAATCCAGATGGGACTAATAAAAGTACAGTCATTTGCAGTCTTGGTAGGACTGAATTTAATTATCATCTTTCGAGTAGTTCAGACTTTATAATCACTTTGCGACAACTACAATCATGCCCCACTCGATTATTTCTTCTGTTAGCTTGTGGGCGACACTCGACTAGTTTCAGGAGCTTCTGAGCGCTTAACAAGAATATGAACACCCCAAATGAACTCAACTCAATTGATGTCTGCAGCAAGTGCCTAATGAACGCAGGTTGATTTTATTTTCACTTTTCGGTAATAAAAGCTACACCACGGAGGTAGCTTGCGAAGGGCTACTTAAGTCATGTAATCTAAGTGACAGATTAAAGACTGGAATCTCTAATGTGTGTGAGTTTCTACAAGCAGTGTGGAAGAAAGTAAGAGTATGAGAAGACTTACTGTTGTAAACCAGCTTAAAACCCTCGGCGGTATCCTCTTGATCAGAATAAAACTCCAGCCACAGGTGATTTGACGTGCTGGTCAATGACTGACCCAACAAAGAAGAACCAGAGAAACCTCCCAGAACTTCTGCAGTGTTGTCTGGACCATCATACAACTGGGAAAACAGATCAGAAAAGTATAGAGTTTCTCAGCTAATGAAATACGCTCTAAGAACGTTTTAGTAATGTTATGAAAATGTTATTTTTGAATGTTCTGAGAAAGTTCTCAGAAATCCATTTTTTTTACAGTTTTAAAAACATTTTTTCTTGGTTATGTGAATGTAAGGCAATGTTACATTTTCATGTAAAACGTTTGTAATACCCTTACAATGAAAGTTTACAAGAGACTACCATCTTAAACAAGTAGCAAGAAAACAAGTAACATCAAAAAACGTTAGACGCCTAAATAAAATGCAAGAAAAAACGCTGAGTTTGTGTTAATGTGTTGCTAAGCAAACAATACACTGTTTTAAGCATCAATATGCATTGCAAATAGAAGAATATTGTGTAAAACAGTACATTTTCAATTAAATTAAGTGTTTTTGGTACTTTTTAGAATCAATTGAATGTGTGTTGCACACTTGTACAAACTGGCAAAGGGTGTATACGTAATATTTACTTTTAGAACATCGCCTTGAGCCAGATTAAAGGTGATAGCTGAGATGTTGATTCCTTTTCCTGCTTGTACTTGAATGTTGTAGATGCACTCGTGGTTGTTCTCGTAATTGCGGGGGTAGTTTGGGGACAACAGGACACCGGCGTTCTTGGAAACGGTTGAGCCGCACTCAGCTACGGACAATGGGGAACCGTAGTGACATAGTAGAAAAGCAATGCGGAAAAAGTGTCAATTTGGGGAAATAAAGGAAAAGCAAAAATGTAGGTATCCAGAAAGACAACATATCATTACAACATAACAAAAACATTGAACAACATTTGGTCACTCATTAGTTGCATTCGAGTCAGTACTGTATCAATGCAATGCGTTCAACTTGACATTCCATTTTCAACATATGAAGAAAAATCATCTGCAGTTTCTCTTTTATGATTCATCATTTGATTACACTGCCAAAGGATAAGAAATTGTACTCAAATTGGATTAAAAAGTCAATAAAGAACTAGATGCCAATCAATGAATTAAACATGAAACATGTTTTGCATTTTATAATACCATTACCATTTAAAATGTTAATCAATACATACTGTATACTACTGAAGCACTATTTTAGTAATAAGTAGTATATAGTATACAACAAATACACTCTAAAAAATTATTTCTCAAAGTTGTAAATAAAACAAAGATTGGAGTACATTTTACAAGAAAACACTATTTCAGTCAAAGAAAAGTCTCAAAATTGTTTATTAAAAAATGCCAAATAACCATATTTACTTCCAAAACTAGATGCAAATCACTAAATTAAACATGAAACTTATTTGCATGCTATAACAATTAGGAGAACACAATTTATAATGCATGCTTTTCAAAGTACTATTTAATAAGTACTACTACAAGTACATTGAAAAAAATATTTTTTGAAGATTATTGGAGTACTTTTCACTAGATCATACAGTTGCAGTCTTTCTACTTCAGAATTTCACATCTAATTTAATGCATCTTTTGCAATTTTCTTGTAATTATTTGTGAAATTGACAAGCAATTTTGAGTGAAAATTGTTTTAAGTACATTTCTTTTTTAGGTCTATAATATGTGGGATACAGTATACTGTGCAGCATGCTTTGAGTAGTACACTACTACTCCATTTAGAACATACAGTACAGCTCAATAGCCTATCGTCGTTGAGCTCGAATGCAACCATGGAGACTAGTCAAACTCTGGACGTCCAAGCAAAATGAGAGCAGCTGACCACGTACCCACACACCTTGGCAGAGGTGCACTCCATATGCGCCGCCCACCGCCCAGGCAAGTGATTTCTCGAGCACCCTGCAGACGGTAACCAAGGTCACAGGAGAATGTCAGGGTGTCGCCGATGCCAAATCGGCCACCGCTGTGCCTGCCAAACTGGGGCACACCAGGGTCCTCACATGGCTCCAAATCATATTCTGAACGAAACAAACAGGCAAAAAGTTTAGCCGGAAACTTTCCTACATGACCTCATTTGCTGGTGCATTATGCTATACAGGTTGAACCTTATTGTATGCTAAAACTTATTGTAATACAGCTTGGAGGATGTGACAGACAATTCATGTAAACTGTAAAAACTAAAGGAATAACTAAAGGAATTAATTCTGAAACCTAGTGAGCTGCTGACGTAGGCAGCATTTTTAAAGGAACACGCCACTATTTTTGAAAATAGGCTCATTTTC
>NW_015505332.1:2804840-2805220 GCF_001515645.1 Sinocyclocheilus grahami
TTTATTTTTTTATAAAAATGAGCCTATTTTCAAAAATAGTGTCGTGTTCCTGTAAGGAATAGTTCACCAAGAAATTAAAATGTACATTAGGCCCTCCACCATGCAGATGAGTTTGTTTCTTCATTGGAACAGATTTAGAGAAATTTAGCATTACAGCACGTTCATCAATGGATCCTCTGCGGTGAATGGGTGCCGTCAGAATATGAGTCCAAACAGCTGATAAATATATAATATACAATAATCCAGACAATTCCAGTCCATTAGTGTCTTGTGGATTGAAAATGTATGCGTTTGTAATGAACAAATCTATCATTAAGACTTTTTCAACTTGCAGGAAAAATATGAGTCCTCTATCCATAATATTGCTTTCTCCAGTGAAA
>NW_015505332.1:2806520-2807420 GCF_001515645.1 Sinocyclocheilus grahami
CAATAATTGTTATTAAAATATTTTCTAATTTATTTCTGATAAAAGACACCCAGGTCTTCTTTTTGCTTTATTTTAGCATGGCACTTCAGTTTTGATATTCAACCAATGTCTCGTTTAACATCACATCATGATTCACAGAGTAAACAGAGAGCGAACATTTACCCCGCGTTATCTGCAAACACTCAAACAATCAATTAGAGCTATGATAGAAACAGTGTGAATCATTTCTACATATGTAAATGATATGCAGAAACGGTTAGAGCACGACCGCAGCTGTGGTTTCAATTAGATCCTGGCGCTCGGTGCAGAGGAGCAATGAGTTCAGATGTTTTATGGTCGATGGCAATGACGTGAATTGCTTGTTTGTCACTTTTGCTTCCTCTAAGCTCTAATATCAAATTTTCTAATCTATTTAGAAACACGATGTGTTCAGCATATGAAAGCTTCCACCTTGTCACTCTGTGCTGTATAGAAAATTTAATAGATTTCATATTATGTAAAGATATCAGTTCTCGTCCTTGAACTTTTTAACATTAATGCTGGAATGTTAATGGTGGAAAGCTTTTGTCTGCAGTTTCATGCCTGATATTTTTTTCGCATTATGCATGTCTGCTTGTGTCAATCCCATCAATATTCAGTACCAGGAAAAGGTCAACCGCAGTTTTCATTGGGGAATATATATTAGGCTAATACAGGAACTTGGCTTCTGGATAATTGTATGGGTATTCATAACTCAAGTCCTTAATTAATGTATATGATGGATCAGTAAACATGAGCCAAACCCTATGGGCTCTTCTCACAACTTGGCTTTCTATCAGAACGGCATGTCCTCTAACAATGTATCACACTGACCTAAAAGAAATACAGTGGGTACGGAAAGTATTCAGACCCCCTTAAATT
>NW_015505332.1:2808786-2811405 GCF_001515645.1 Sinocyclocheilus grahami
AAAATTTAAGGGGGTCTGAATACTTTCCGTACCCACTGTAGTTCAGACAAAAATGAAAAATCTGTCCAAATGGAAGGCTGTTTTTTTCCTGTAACCACTGTTATTGTAGTATCATATGCTGTTATAGTTTTGGTAATATTTTAAATGAGCATATTTTTGTATGCACTTTCATTTAAACACACACAATTTTTAATGTATAGTAATTTAGTTATGTTTTTGTACTTTTTTGTATTTTGTTTTGTAATTTTGTTTTTCTCTACATCCTGTAGTTTTTATTTTTCAAACTTTATTGTAGGTTATTTAGTTTTAATTATGTTAGTACTTCAAGTTAAACAAAGCAAAAAATGAGAACATTTTGTGAATTAAAATTTTAATTTAAATAAAAAAATACTTCAGCTATCGCTTATTTGAAATTATTTTTTCCCCCCTTAAATATAGTTTTAGGTAATGATAATAACCCTGTCTCTAACACAAAAGAGCTTGGAGATTAGTTGAATGCAAAATTAGCTGTGTAACATTTCTTTACAATATTCCTGGGAAAAACACACACACACACACACACTTATGGGATTGTAATGACATGGGAAGACATAACTTTTTTTTTTTTATTGTTTTTGGATGAACTATTCCTTTAAAGCCTGTTATTGTTGTTAAAAACAAAAAAGTTAGTTAACCATTTACTTAAAGTCTTTATGTGTAATGCATTATAAAGGTATTCATAAAGTACTTTGTAATGTATTACATAATTTCATAAATAATTCTAACCAAAGGTAAAATGCATTATAATATTTTCACAGTCATGTGTTTTAATGCATTATACTTTCTAAATGTGTAACAATGAATAGATAAGTATTACAACTATGGTTCTAATTATTCATGAGATTATTGACTGCATTATAAGGTGCATTACAAGGCATAATTTACACATTAAAACTACTACTAAATCTACTTTTATAATGCATTATATATAAAGGGTTTAAGTAAAGTGTTAGCAAAAGTTACTGTAACCAGTCATGAATGGGTATTTGGTACAACTGCTTTAAAATACGGTTGGCTTCCTGGCGGTTTCTCGACTATGAGCTCATATTCAGCTGTCAGATAGGTTTCTTTTCCACTTTTACGTCAAAAGGTGGATCAACTAACTGGCAGCCCAGTTTAACCCAGTGCCCAGTAGGTATCCGCAGTGACCGTGCAGCGCAGCAGGATGATCCAGTGGGGATCTGTGACTAATGAAAAACGCAGCCCAAAGCCAGCTCTAATATCAGCCAGCAGTTCACCGCTAAACTCTGACAAGAAGACTGCCGGCTACACTGATAAGTCTCAGACTTTCAATAAGCCACTGAGATGAAGCTCAAGCTGTTGCCAATTGATTACCTTTATCAATGTACAGAGCACCATCTATATCTAATTGCTGCTATGACTTTTCATAGAAACAGGCTTGTAGGCACTGATGACGACAGCGACTGCTCTTGTCCTAGAATAACCTTCGATATTATCCTCAGATTAAGATTCATTATTAGATTTTCTACTAAAGGATGGTAACGGCTATCACTCTCATTAAAGAAAAAAAATCATCCTTATGTAAATTATTGCACCGTTAGCAAATTTTCAAGTGTAAAAGGTACAATTTAGTTTCACAATTTAGGTACAAATGGTTTTACCAACAATCTGCACAGAGGATCGATGTTTATGTAACTTGCCACACTGATCTGATTACGTCAATTTATGTAACAATGGTTTATGAATTTTCTGCAGAAAAATTCAATTTGCTTTGCTCAGAATAGCTGGCTCTGTTCGTAAACTGTTGCATCAAATTGAATGTAACAATTTACATAAAATTGTGTGTATTGCAGATGCTTTTTATCAGAATGGTGTGTGCTCTAACAATGCATTACGCTGACCTTAAAGGAATAGTTGAGTCATAAAAAGTTCTGCTCTGTTGATGATTTTTGTCCTTTTTTGGTGCTTAGTGAAATGGAAAAGAGCTGTGTAAAAGTTCTTCACATTTGTGGCCCCGGACCACAATACCAGTCATAAGGGTCAATTTATTGACGTTATTTAATGTATGGCTTGTTAGGATAGGACAATATTTGGCCGAGATACAACTATGTGAAAATCTGGAATCTGAGGGTGCGAAAAAAATCTAAATATTGAGAAAATCGCCTTTAAAGTTGTCCAAATGAAGTCCTTAGCAATGCATTTAACTAATCAAAAATTAAGTTTTGATATATTTACAGTAGGAAATTTTCAAAATATCATGGAACATATAAAAGAAAAATCAATAATTTTGACCCATACAATGTATTTTTGCCTATTAATACAAATATACCCCTGCGACTTAAAGGGGTCATATGATGCGATTTCAAGTTGTCCTTTCTCTCAAGCTGTTTTACTGACGTCTTTCCATAGTTGAAACACTGAGCAACTAGTAGTAAAGAGGAAGAGATGATTGTATACACTGGCGCTTCGCTGCTATTTGAACTGATGCGTTTAGACAGAATTTGAAAGATGCGACTGTTTCTTATCAAAAGCTTTAAAAAAAACAAAGTTTATTGTGATTATTGGATGGGAGGCATGCTCTATAATGTCTAGTGAAGTTGTACTCTTGCATCAGCTGAA
>NW_015505332.1:2812031-2812505 GCF_001515645.1 Sinocyclocheilus grahami
ACAAAATAATGATCTTTAAAAAAGCATTATATGACCCCTTTAAGACTGGCTTTCTGGTCCAGGCTCACATTTTTCTTTGAACAAAATAACATTGGGATGCAAAAAAATTGCATAATTTTCATTTCAGATTAACTATTTCTTAGAATTTAGTTATTCATTGCAAAAAAAAGGTGGGTGGGGTTTGGTGCAAATGAAACTAATTGAAAATATATAAATGAATGAATGGATGGATGAACCATAAATTCAAATGGTATACACTGTTTATTTCACCTGAGAAAGAGATGTTGAAGCCCTGGAAGGAGATGGAAAAGTCTGAGATGAAGCGAAGTTGAGCCTTGAAGTTGCCGTACAGCCCGGCGTTGACTGGCGGAGGTCGTTGCGAACCGGTGAGCCGGGCGAGGGGCCGCACAAAACTGCCGTTCTCCGTCAGGAGCAGGTAGTCATGGTGATCCTCCAGGTGAAACGCATGAAATG
>NW_015505332.1:2813541-2817332 GCF_001515645.1 Sinocyclocheilus grahami
AGCACGCTGTCTCTTTTTTTCTGGGGCATGAGCGATGCTTCATTCGTGAATGAATCACTCTTTTGAGTGATTCTGTTCAAGGCCTTCATCAAACAAGTCGTAAAACAGTCTGAATTGGTTCACAAATCAGTTTGAACGATTTGTTTAGATACCTACAAGCAGTGAACTTTACTTTACTTTTACTTGAGTAATTCTTTCTATAAGTACTTTTACTTGAGTACAGTTTTTGGCTAGTTTTCTGGTGTTCAGTAAATAAGCATCCTTGTGGCAGATCTGATGTCAAAAGCGAGCCCTCATCTTCTACTGACAGCACAAGAAGATATCTCCTGTGTACGTACCTTTGCCATGGCTGACCTCCAGAGTCCATGTGCAGTTTAATGAGTTGGGATAGAGCTCTGGAAAGCCAGGAGAAAGGATGATGCCCTCTGGGCCTCGTACATCGCCTCCGCACAGAGCTGCAAGAAGATATGTGTGGAATCTTAAAAAAAGATCTGAAACTTTACAGGAAGCACATATGCAACTGTTCTTGTATCACTTTAAGTGCTCCGTTTTGAGCAGGAATTCTGTTGAGATAAGCAGTGTTCAGTTGAGGGAATTCAAAGAGCAGAGCAACCTTCACCGGAAGTAAAAAATACCACTGAAAGGTTAACGAGAAATCCTTCTACTTTGAGCTACTTTCCACCTGCCATGGTCTCTAGAAAAGGTCACAACCACTTTACTTTGTCTCTGAAAGTTATTCTAAGAAAATGAGTGAGTGCCACTGTCCATGCAAAACTCTCTGCCATGGTGCTAGGAGGTTATGGATGATTGCATGAGCATTGCTATGCCGTTTCAAAGTGGTTGCTCACTGGCTTGAGTCGGAAGAGTCCAACAACAGGACTCGATGACATTCTTCTTCAATGCATGTCCGTGCATTTATTTTCACACAAACAGTGTGGGACGTGTTAAGTTTAAAACTTAGTCTTAGAAGCCTGTTTAAATCTTAGAGTATGAGCAAAAGTAATAATGATGCTTGGCTTAGTGAATAGTCCTAATAATACTGAATTTCTGAAACTCCGACATCTAATTGCACACAAAACGTAAATGCACATATGTCACTGAGATGTCTATAAAACTATCAGAATCATGGGTTTGATTCCCAGGGAATGCATTAACCCATTTAAAAAAAAATGCTGCACACAAAAGTCTCTGCCAGATCTATAAATGATGTATAAATAACAATTTTGCGTAAACCATTTGTGAAAAGAAAGAGCTAAATCATTGTTAAAAACATTCATCCAAAATGATTGCAATTTTAGGTAACAATGGTTTCATCACATCGCAATTTAGGTAAGAAGTGGTTTTCTGAACAATTTGCACAGACATTTGTGTTTGGAATGGTCCAATATTCATGTAAAACATCACACTAAACTGAATACAGCAATTTATGTAAGAATGGTTTCACACATGATTTACAATAGAAAATAATTCTGCTTTGTTTGGTTCTTTTTGTAAAATGGTGCATTGGTGCATTGAAATGAATGTGGAAATTTACATGAAATCTGTGCAGACTGCAGATGAAAAAATGAAATAAATAAACAAAAATGGGAATGCATGAACTCATTTAGAAAATGCTTAGGGCAAAAAGTGTCTGCCAAATGCGTAAATGATGCATAAATAATGAAAAAAATAAAAAGTACTTCATGTTCATCACATTCTATTTTATAAAATATTTCAGATTTGTGTGCAAACAAGAGAATGAATTTGGATACATTTTAAAACGTATAAACAGAGCTAACATGTTGAAGTGACACTGCAGATGAACAAAAAAAAAAATCACAAAAATTCACACGCATCGGATAAACTCTTGGTGATGTAAGTGTGCAATCAGAAAATCTGAAACTCGTGGCTCATCTCTAATTGTGTTTCTGAACACAATCTGTCAATTGAAAAGCGACTCAAGGTGTCTCAAGAAACCTTATCATAGGTTCTTCCACTAAACCAAAAGCTGGAATAGGCTGGTGGCATTATCTCGCCAGGGCTTAGGCTATTGATTGGGGCAAATATAGATCTTGAGTAATGGTCAAACCAAAGAAATACATTTTAGTCCCAGGCTACGACTTGACTGAAAACTAGTAACAGTCAGAGATAACATCATGAAATGGAACAGAACATCATTTTGAAACTGAGCTAACATTTTCAAACATTTGAAGTGCTTAAATGAAAATGCTTTAGATGGGAAATGGCATCCTTTAGATTTATCTGCAAAATACTGATGTGTTCACTATTGTTTTTATTTTTTACTATTATGTCCACAAAGAGACATAGGCCTGCAACCCAGTTCACATACTTTTACTACATACTAAAAGTATGATGCACAAATCTCACACTGTATGTATGTATGTATGTATGTATATATATATATATATATATATATATATATATATACAGTCAAAGTCCATGTGATTGTTGACTCTGTTGATTTAAATGGTATTAGCATATTGCTAAGCTAACAATGCACAATGCTAATAAGTTGCACACAAATGTATTAGGTAAAATAGACCCACTTTTAACAGGGTTATTATTATCTATATATTAACAGTCTTAAATAAATTACAAGTATAGCCCAAGCAGCAACCTCCCAGTCTCCCGTGAAACCAACACGGGAGTGACTAAAACTGCAATTCATCGACTGGCCGCTAGAGGCTGGCTCCAATAGGGAGTCAGTCCCATAGACTCCCCATGTTAAAATGCCCAACTTTACAGCAGAAAAAGATGTGTTTACAGCCTGGTACAAAAAGTGGTTTTGGTCTATATAGCTAATTTTGCCCTTCATGACAACTGTGAGGGGGGTGATTTTTTTTATACTGAACAAAATTATAAACGCAACACTTTTGTTTTTG
Organism: Sinocyclocheilus grahami; assembly: GCF_001515645.1. NCBI lineage: Eukaryota > Metazoa > Chordata > Actinopteri > Cypriniformes > Cyprinidae > Sinocyclocheilus > Sinocyclocheilus grahami. The sequence goes on from NW_015505332.1 coordinate 2,816,424, forward strand.
CCCCCATTTTTCATGAGCTGAACTCAAAGATCTAAGACTTTTTCTATGTACACAAAAGGCCTATTTCTCTCAAATATTGTTCACAAATCTGTCTAAATCTGTGTTAGTGAGCACTTCTCCTTTGCTGAGATAATCCATCCACCTCACAGGTGTGGCATATCAAGATGCTGATTAGACAGCATGATTATGGCACAGGTGTGCCTTAGGCTGGCCACAATAAAAGGCCACTCTAAAATGTGCAGTTTTATCACACAGCACAATGCCACAGATGTCGCAAGTTTTGAGGGAGCGTGCAATTGGCATGCTGACTGCAGGAATGTCCACCAGAGCTGTTGCCCGTAAATTGAATGTTCATTTCTCTACCATAAGCCGTCTCCAAAGGCGTTTCAGAGAATTTGGCAGTACATCCAACCGACCTCACAACCGCAGACCACGTGTAACCACACCAGCCCAAGACCTCCACATCCAGCATCTTCACCTCCAAGATCATCTGAGACCAGCCACCCGGACAGCTGCTGCAACAATCGGTTTGCATAACCAAAGAATTTCTGCACAAACTGTCAGAAACCATCTCAGGGAAGCTCATCTGCATGCCCGTCGTCCTCATCAGGGTCTCGACCTGACTGCAGTTTGTCGTCGTAAACCGACTTGAGTGGGCAAATCCTCACATTCGATGGCGTCTGGCACTTTAGAGAGGTGTTCTCTTCACGGATGAATCCCAGTTTTCACATTACAGGGCAGATGGCAGACAGCTTGTATGGCGTCGTGTGGGTGAGCGGTTTGCTGATGTCAACGTTGTGAGCATGTTTGGGATGCTCTGGATTGGCATATACGACAGCGTGTTCCAGTTCCTGCCAATATCCAGCAACTTCCTACAGCCATTGAAGAGGAGTGGACCAACATTCCACA
>NW_015505332.1:2817358-2824459 GCF_001515645.1 Sinocyclocheilus grahami
GAGGCCGGTTGGATATACTGCCAAATTCTCTGAAACACCTTTGGAGACGGCTTATGGTAGAGAAATTAACATTCAATTCACGGCAACAGCTCTGGTGGACATTCCTGCAGTCAGGCATGCCAATTGCATGCTCCCTCAAAACTTGCGACATCTGTGGCATTGTGCTGTGTGATAAAAATAGGCCTTTTGTGTACATAGAAAAAGTCTTAGATCTTTGAGTTCAGCTCATAAAGTGTTGCGTTTATAATTTTGTTCAGTGTATAACTCATCCGTTTAAATTATATTAAGCCTTAAAGTTCTGCATAATTAAGGGCATGTCCACTTGAGTGACAGGTGGATTGCCGCTGCTGTCACCGCCGTCGAGCTAGGTGGGCGTGGTTTCAGCATCCAGCTCCCACCTCTTTGCCCATTTTCGTTTATCCGGGAGTGACGTGCGGTGACGCGCTGCCTAGATGGTGGCGGCCCGCTCCGCCCACTTTGAGCTTCAAAAACTCTCGTCAGAAACCAACGGGTGACGTCACGGATACTACGTCCATGTTTTTATACAGTCTATGGTATAGCCATGCCCACGTTCTCACTGTTCATCACAATGCATTTTGGGATTGTCTTCTCCAAGAAGGATACCAAAAATTCCTTCTGCCATAGTTTTTAACCAAAAGAAGGTATTCTAGAAGGTTAGGCTGCATAATGAAGCTGTATCTACACTTTCTTTTTGGAAGCAAACTTATTATGCCTTAAAATGCCACAAAGTTTTGGAACAGAGCCACAGTGTGCAAACTGGGATGCAGTCATAGTCAGTGCTTCTTGAGATGTCCACACTAAGACCCGAACTTCAGAATTCAAGGAATGAAGGCAGATTTCCTCAGCGACTTCACCTTTAATGATAATGAATGTCAGCGTCACTCCCCGTGAGACGATAAAAGAGTCTAGCGCCTCAGGCTCAACATCTGCCTAACTCTCTCTTTCTTTCTTCCCTCCGGCACTGTGAAGTACCCAAAATATTTCCTCCATATTCAGTTAATTCAGAATGACATGAAGTCATTAAAATTGAATACGCCAAATGGGCCAGACCTGCTAAGAGTGCCCTTTTGGAAATAAGAACATTTTACCGGAAGGTTAAAGTCAACAAAAAGGACCCTTTTTACTTTCTTGATAAAGTTCCTAATGTTGTTCCAAATAAAAATGGTTCGACTACAACATCTTGCTCCTACAATCAAATTGCTACATTCTGGTAGCGAGTGCTCCTGAACCAATAATTTCCTGACAGATAAAATCACAGTTCTATATTTTATTTTACTGAACTTCTTGTGTCATTCAGAAACGTCACATTACGCAAGCAAAACAGGCAGTTAGCCGTTTCATTCTGACTTGAAGAAAGTTTTAGAAAAACGACAAATACCAGATGTCTTGACAGAGAGTCCAGAGCATCGGTCGAAAGTCTGGCAGCAAACCAAACATTCTCAGTGAATTCTTCTGGTTTAAAATTCACACTTATGCTGACAATTACGTCCAGCTGAATAGACCAAGTCTTTTGTCAACTCTCATAGTGCCACAGCTGTTCATAAAAAAAGACAAAACTTTGAGAACTCAGTCACAGACTTTTTAAGAATAGAATATGCAGTAACACTCTGAGCTGAAACCTCTATATATAATGCATAGGGAAGTGAATCATTACGATTCCAGTTCTTTAATGACGCTATTAATTATTCTTTTGACACTATAGAAAATAATAGGTCCTACGTATATAAACTAAACAAAACTAATACAATTTTGGCAACATACCTATTGTGCATCTTTAAATACACTGTTATACAAATAACCAGTAAGCAATTACACTGATTTAAAGGGATAGTTCACCCAAAAATGAAACTTTGATGTTTACTGTATCTGCTAACCCCCAGGGCATCCAAGATGTAGGTGACTTTCTTTCTTCAGTAGAACACAAATGAAGATTTTTAACTCAAACCATTGCAGTCTGTCAATCATATAATGACAGTCAATGGGTTCCACGGCTTTGAGAGGGAAAAAAATATACACAGACAAAACCAAATTAAACCCTGCGGCTCGTGACGATACATTGAGGTCTTCAGACACGAAACGACCGGTCTGTGCAAGAAACTGAACAGTATTTATATATTTTTTTACCTCTGATCCACCGCAATGTCCAACTGTCCTGAGCGCATTCACAACATCCGGCACGTGACGTCAAATAAATACGGTCTGGCAAAAAATTCCACGTTGTCTGACATATCAAAATCGTCTTCCATTGTGATGACCTGTACTTCTAAATATCTTTAGATCATCGCAGTGCCAGTGAACACATCCGCAATCTCTCTGCACTGTGTAAATAATGAGTGACGTATACGCGCGACAGATCGCTTCCGCACATGCGTCTACTATCATAGATATGTATACAGTGGTGTAATGTAACGAAGTAATAATACTTCGTTACAGTACTTAAGTATTTTTTGGGAGTATCTGTACTTTACTTGAGTTTTTATATTTCAGCCAACTTTTACTTTTACTCCACTACATTTCCGAATTAAAATGTATACTTTTACTCCGATACATTTCCCCGAAGCATATTCGTTACTTACTACAAAATAGTCAGAAGTCAAAAGAACACGGACTGCGGGAAAGCAGGTTTGACGAATAAGGTGCCTGGCATTTGCAAGTTAGACTCCTAAAAAAACAAGTGCACGCACAACCGTGGATGATTAATTTTCCACTCAAGTCGAGTCTGGGGTGTGCGATACAGCATTGTCTGCGATAATATGGTAAGTGTTGTTGTAAAGATGTGCAAACTGACATTATCAAGTAGGCTATATCACCAAATCACACACAGTGTGCACGCACGTTGATTTATTTGTCTATGAAAACTCAAAATTCCAGGCATTCTAAATTGTAGACGGCAAAAATGCTTCTGTATGCTTTTTATATTTATATAATTTGATATACTTAACAATCTATACCATGCAAAGAGTACTGTTTTTCAGCAGATATCAGCATAACACATTTAATAATAATTTTATACAAGTTCAGTAAAGCAATAAGTGACTTACATTTTAGACATAATATTGCTTGTTTTTGCTCAATTTTGCCAGCGAAAATAGTTTCAAACAAAGATCACAGCACAGTTTTGCGTCTCTGAGCAATGGTGTTTACTTATTGAATGAATCCGCTTTTTGAACAAATTGGTTGATAAAAATTATTCAGTGATTCACTCATTAACACAGTCAAATGCATTGTTTCTGAATGAATCAGTTGTTTGAATGAATCGGTTGAATCTCAATGACGCACTGATTAACAGTCACTTCCTGCCACCTACTGGTGATTTTAATTTCACATTTCTACTATTTTTTTCATGTTTTAAATAATTTCAAATATCAGTATTCAACGATTTATGTTAAAAACAAAACATTATTTATGCATCTGTAACTGCAGTTTAAATACATCCATGTCCCCTCTGATATACATTAAACTGTGTAAATACATCTAAATGCTATTTCAGATGCAGATTCCAGAAATGTTTTCTTATGTTGGAATGAAAGACACTAAGTACTGGATGAATTGCTTCTTATTCTTACCCAAAAATACAAAATGGAAGAAAGAGTTAAAACTGAACACAATCTTGCTACTCAAGCTGTGCATGAACATTTCAAGATTCAAGATTCCTTTATTGTCACTATACAAGTATAGTGAAATTTGAGCAATCCTAACAGTGCGGTCACATGTAACTTAAACATCTGCAATACAAAAAAAGAGAAAGTAATATGTAATATATATATATATATATATACAGTGGGGAAAAAAAGTATTTAGTCAGCCACCAATTGTGCAAGTTCTCCCACTTAAAAAGATGAGAGAGGCCTGTAATTTTCATCATAGATATACCTCAACTATTTAAGGGGGTCTGAATACTTTCCGTACCCACTGTATATTTGCTTCTTTTGCATTTACTTGTACTTTTACTTTCAATACTTAAGTACGTTTAAGATTTTAAAAATACTTTTCGTACTTAAGTACAATAAATATCACATACTTTAAGACTTTTACTCAAGTAATATTCTAAACGGTGACTTCAACTTCTACCAAAGTCGTTTTCTGGTAAGATATCTGTACTTTTACTTAAGTATGGCTTTCAGGTACTTTATACACCACTGTATGTATAGATGCCCTGTACGACCGCTCCAGATACGTTGATGCGTCCGCCATTTTGGAACGTATCATGGCCCGTAGAAACAGTCACTATTGAGGCATCTACTTATATGTATCTATGTCTACTATGCCAGAGCACGTACACGCATCACACGCCGGATGTTGTGAACACGCTCAGGACAGTTGGACATTGCGGTGGATCAGAGGTAAAAATTATATAAATACTGTTCAGTTTCTTGCACAGACCGATCGTTTCGTGTCTTAAGACCTCAGTGTATCGTCACGAGCCGCAGGGTTTAATTTGGTTTTGTCTGTGTGTGTTTTTTTACTCTCATAGCGATGGAGCACATTGACTGTCTTTATATGACTGACAGACTGCAACGGTTTGAGTTAAAAATCTTCGTTTGTGTTCTACTGAAGAAACAAAGTCACCTACATCTTGGATGCCCTGGGGATAAGCAGATAAACATCAAATTAAAATTTTTGGGTGAACTATCCCTTTAAGATTCAAGAGAACTGGGTTTATTTGGAACTGATGTTTCCTACTGTCAGAGAAATGACATTTTAGATGAGATGTACGTTTGCGATCTGAATTGAATGTGATGAGAATTATTATATGCATATACAGCCAGACTTCAATTAAAATGCTACTGAATATTCTTGAAATTGTTAATGTCGAAACCAAAGAACCGTTTAAATGAGCAGCGTTAATTAGTCTAATTGAGACGTGTAATTGAGATGACAGCTTACCGTCACATGTCGGCAGAGGGTGGCTCCACCAGTGGTTCTTCTCACAGACCAACTGCTCCTCGTGGCTCAGTCTGTATCCGGGCTCGCAGCCAAACCACACCACTGAGCCGATGGCCAAGTCCTGCCCGTAACGTATCCCATTTACGGGCACGCCGGGGTCCAAACATGAGTGAGTGTCCAAAGTGACGCCTGAAGCACAGCGAACACAAATTGAGATTATTTTATGTCATTTAAAGACATAGTTGAAGGTATAGTCAATTTCAGTTACAGTTTTATTTTGTTGTGCATTGAAGGCAAGTGTATAGTGTATAGGGGAAGAAAAGCTATATAAACTTACCTAAAATTAAATTTTATTGCATTGCATTGCACTGCACATTACATTTATAATTATTGTATTTGTTAATGTTACTTACTCCGTTATAACTATCAAATTAAGTAATTTGCATTGCATGCAGCTGTGCTGAAATGGATTGGCAATATGAACGCACAGTTTTTTGTCAAGCCAATAAAGCACACCAAATTGAAAAAAACGGGGTGAAAAAGGAAAAGAAGAACACAGAATCGTTAAGAAATAGAGAGAGTGAGACAGAATACTACAAAGAGAAATCCTCAAGCTGTTTGCTTGTGTGGAAAGACAGATATGATTCAAGTTGAAATATCATTTCTCAGGCAAAAGGCACCCGGTCTATAAAGACGGCTGACTCACTTTCATAAAAGAGCTTAAAGCCACTGTTAGAGCGACTGTTATCGGTGGTGAAGAGAAGATACAGGAAGTTGCCGCTGCTGAACAGGAACTGAGGGACTTGGGTGCCATTTAGAGAGGCGATTAGGGGCGAGAGGAGATTAGGCCCATCGTGAACCTCTAGAAAATCATAATTGAGTTCTGTTTGGAACCTGCCGAAAAAAAAAAAACAGATCAAAGAAAAGAGATATTACAACGTGAAATGTGTTTCTATCCACACACACAAACACATCCACAGCTCATTACCCATGGCTGCCCAACTGTTCCTCATTGACCGCCTCTTTTAATGAGAAGTCACAGGCGCAGCCAGTGTTCACGCTGCTGTTTATTGATGGGATCAAACCGCTTTGTGATGTGCGAATAAACACAGCTCTGCTGCAGTGAGCTTGCTTTAATGGAATAGTTGAGCTAATAATGAAAATACGGTCATTTGCTCACCCTCATGTTGTTCCAAACCTGTATGGCTTTCTGTCTTCAGTAAAGTAACACCTTTTACATAACGACCTAGTTTCTCTCTTCCAAGCAATGAAAGCATGTGTAATAATAATAATCAGGGGCTGAAAGCTCCAAAAGTTACATAAAAAGTACCATAAAATTATCATTTTAATTATTATAAATCAAAAAGTCACTCTTAAAACTTGTGCACCATATTCCAAGTCCTTTAAAAACATGTTAGCATTCTGTAACACAGACAGACAGACAGACAGATAGTAGGGTTGTAACGATACACTTATTTGTATTGAACCATTCGGTACGGTACGCATTACAAACCGAACGATTCATTGGACTAATCCTATTACATTTGGAAAATAAAATAAAGTGTGTGAAATATGTTTTCAGTGCCACTGTGCTCAACAAGGCAGCTCAAACGACGTAACAGCCTCCAAAGAAAAACACACTGCTCCAGAGTCAGGCATAGGCTGGACTAGATCGTTCTTTGCAATATGGCTAGTAACTAGGGCTGGACAATAATTTAATATAAATATATATGACAATATATATATATTTTTTTTCAATAACCGTGATATGATTTTTAAACATTTCCGATATTTCAATACGCGTTACCGGTGTTTTCCATACATTGATTTATTTGTGGCATTTGACTTCGTTGAATAAACATGAGCACTGCATGTTTCAAAACCAAAAAAAAGTGTCTTTGAAGAGAACGGACTGTCTTCAGAAAAGCTTCAATGTCATCTTTACTATAATGCCTGATAAAGTAGCATTTGTGAGCACATATATATGTTTGTTTGTAAAATGGCACAGTTTTATAAATATCTGAAAGTACACTCTTAACATCAAGTCAGTCAAGCATTATAATATGAAAATCAATATTATTTAATGATAGAACTTTAGTAATTAGAATTAAAACTTGATAACATGTATGAATGCATATTAGTCATTTTAACTGAACTTCAGACTGGTGGTGGTGCTTTTTTGGTCATTCAGTG